>NC_133577.1:132587986-132837021 GCF_964106895.1 Numenius arquata
TGTTCCCCCAGCATCTCATTATCCCACCAGTGAGGTGTTACACGGATAACGGACCCCTTGGGAGAAAGCTGGGACTGAAAAAAGCTGACATCTGAAGAAAGCTCCTGTTGAGCAACCTGGTCTGGTGGGAGGTGTCCCTGCCCAGGGTGGAGGTGGGACTGGATGGTCTTTAAGGTCCCTTCCAACTCTAACCATTCTATGATTCTAAGTTTTGAAGATTAATATTCCCTGGCAGAGGGACTTATGCTGAAGAAAAAAGAAGCTACAAAAAAGTTTCAGAGGTGTGTTTTATGGTAAGTGAGCACAACCTCTCCCCGGCTCGTTCTGTACCTGAACGGAAAGCAACGCTGGAGGCAAGTGGACCATGACACTTGAGGCCAGTTTTGTCCTCCCTACGTGCAGCAGAGGAACCCAGGATCCTGACGCGGTTCTGCCTGACACCACCTCTAAATCCTCCCTTCCTTTTGTGATTTCTTTTTTTCCTCCAAATTCTTAAGCAGAGAATGTCTCGTCAATGGCACCTTGACTGCCAGAAGGGTTATTTGGCCTTAGCAGGAGATTTTCAGTTCAGTAGCTCCGACACTCCAGAAACCACACTGTTGACCTGCAACATGTGAGATCTCAGTGGAAAAATCCTTCCCTAACCTCAAGTAAAGAAATTTAGCACAGCCGAAAGCAGGACTTATGACAGGCAGCAGTCCCGGGAGGTTGTATAATTCTCACACCGGGCTACAGCAACCAGCCGCATCTTGGCTTCTTCCCATCTCTTTCAAGATGACCTTCCCAGAAGGCAAAACAAGAAGGAACAGAAGGAGAATATCCTGACCCCGGTGCCTCAGAAAACCTTCACCAGTAATTCTGAGTAATTCCGAGTCTCTCCCAGCCCTGAAGCAGACAACAGAGACGCTCCGTAAGGAACTCACTCACTGAAATAAAGCCAGAAAGGGAGACACGGGATGCGGGGGGTTTGTGCCCTCGGCACCGAGCAGCCCCAGCCCTTCCCACAGCTCAAGGACCCTGAGCGTGCGCAGCCTGATCTGTGGCAAAAATTAAACTTTAAACAGAGCGAGAAAATTTTAGGCCAGACCAATTTTTCTAGCCATAGTTTAGGATTACTAAAAATAGAGTTTATAACGCCAACTGGTGGCAGGTTTAATAATCATAGAGGGATTACTTGTTCCGCGTGTCCTCAGGGAATCTCCATCTCTCCTTTGCTCTGAAGTAGATTTTGACACTTCTTCCCATTGCACTGTCCTCATCAGATCCCACCTGACCTTCTTAATGCTTGATTGATATTAGACCATGAACAGCATTCCAGAAAGCCTGTAAGACTCTAACGAGCTGCTGTCCTCCCCTCCCCAGTGTCCTAGCATACCTCACAGACTCATGGCCATGTCTTGCAAACGCTCGGAGCCCCAGCGCTGGACATGTCCCTGGTGATGGGGGCTGTCCAGGAGGACACACGTATCTCGCAGACTTCTGATCACCCGCATCCTCAGGCAGGCAGGGTCCTCGGAGCCAAACCCTTACAGTTCTGTCCCGGCTTTGGACTCGCTCTTTCTAGGTTGTGCTGCTGGGGTGGGTATAATCCAAAATCACCAAGAGCCTGCAGCCTGCTCTGAACGGACGAGACTGACTTCCCTCTGAAAAGCACATTCCTCCCTGCGGTCCAGCTCTGTTCCACCACCAAACCGCCAGCGAGTGACATTTCAGGTGCCAGGGCCCAGCTCGATGCCGAGAGCCGGGCTCCTGCACGATCCCAGAGAAACCCAGCGCGGTCCCTGGAGCTGCTGGTGCCACGCGGCTCCGTGATGGCGAGCACCGGGGAGGATGACGCCGTCACTTCCCAACCTCCCAACAGCCCCCTCCTCGATAACCAGGAGGGGACGGTCACAGCACAGCCTTGGAACAACTGTGCAAACCGCAGTCCAAGCTGTGACACCCCTGGAGAGGCTCCAAATAAAGTACCACCACCCTCACTGGTGGCTCTCACGGGCCGTTATCCACGGCGAACAAGTGAATAAACGTGCAAGAGGGGCGGGAGGGGAGGTTCACAGCTGAAGCTAAATGTATTTAGTATTCCTAAACTTTGTAAAGTTTATTTGCTTTAAAAAAATAAAACAGTATATAAATTCTATGTTCTTTTTATCTTAAATCACTTATCCAAAGCAATGCAAGATCCACCTGCACACCACCCAAGACGGCAATCACAAAGACCTATTTATTTGCAAAAGAAACCAAACTGGGCTAGAGAAGAGCAGGAGGGTTGACTGGAGGCATTAAAAAAAAAAAAAATATCACAGGAAAAGATGTAAAGAACGGGGCACGTTAACGGCAAAGCAACGTGTGTTTAAGCAGATACAGAACGGGCACATAAAATGGCAAGTGGGGTTTCAAAACCCCAGAACTTCCACGGAGCATCTGAACCAGAGAACACTTAAACTGAAGAGGAACATATTTATAAACCAGTAAGATTAGACACCTCTGCATCGGGCATAATTAGCTGCCGTGTGACACAACTGGCACAAGGAGCACAGCAGGGACCAGAAGGAGGTCAGATATTTAGACAGGAGACAAGAATGGCCAGAAGACACACTGGGCAGGAGACAAGGCAGCCCAGTGACCCCGCAGCCCACCGCTGGGCCACAGCGTGGGGGTCCATGTCCTGCACAGCCCATCACTCCCTCCGTGGCTCCCCGTGCACCCGCAGCGGCTCTCCCCCTCCAGCCCCACACTGCCCCACCACCCTCTCGCTCCTCTTTGGCCAGAATGTGGCAGATCCCCCCGTGGAGCTCGCACAGCCGCGGTGCGGGGCCAGGGACACGGGGCTCCATCAGACCTCACCCGGCTGCTCCCCCCACCTCCGCCACCAGGTCCCCAGCAACTTGGCCTTGAAATCTCCACACAGGGGACAAATGTTGAAAATGTTTAAATGGCTTGAAAATAAGCATACGGGGAAGGGGACGGGGAAGGGGACGGGGAAGGGGACGGGGAAGGGTTGCTTATGTCCACCTGCCTCAGGAGAAGAGTCTGACAGCGGGGACCATGGCTCCTCCTGCGTGGGGACAGGAGCCAGACAAGGACCACTGGGCTTTCCTGAGGGTTGGTTCTTCTGCGGGTCTCTGGGCTACCACACCTTCTCCAGGAGCCCCCAGAGACTAACCACCCTCCAGGGACGGGACCTTGCTCAGACCTTAGGAGAGAAATCACCTAAGCCTGCAGTGGAAAAGCATTACTTGCTTGTCCCTGGTCTGAAAGGGGACAGGACTGTAGCCATCACCCGGTCACCCCAGGCTTGGCCCTGCAGTTGTACAAATCGTAAGCAACAAAACCCCCACGTCTTCCAAACAAATTTTTCTGCATCTCTGAGATATTTTGGTTTTAATCAGTTCATTTTGTTTTGTTTTTCATGAGCAATTCTTCTCTTCTTCCTCCTCCATGACTCATTTTGCAAAGTTCCCAACAACAAGAGGAAATAATTCATCCACGTCTCAAGAAGCTCTCATTATTCCTGAAAAATCTTTTAACTTCCAAACGCTGACCGTCAGACAAACAGCACCGAAGCACAGCTCCCGGGCTCCCACAACACCGAACAGCCTCAGCCACCCAATTAGCCTGCCTTGTGCTCGGCTCCCAAACGAGGTACCGCTGGAGTCACCCCGGGGCGGGCGGCCAGGCTCACGGCAGAGCACCTTCGGTAAAGCCAGTGTCCGGGAACGTTCCCCAGGGGACGGGGACAGCTCTGTGCCGCTGTCTGCCATCACCCCCTCCAGTGCAGGACCAGAGATAACGACTCCTGTTCTCCAAGGGCCTGGGAGGATCCACCTCCTGCCTAATTACTGCTGAGAGCTGGAAGAGCATTCGCCCACTCTCACAGTCCAGTTCTCGGCAAACGCACAATGTTGGGGTCAAAGACAGGTTTTTAATCCATTTCAGTCCCCGTGAGAGGGGGAGCAGGAAGGGTCGGTGCACAAGGGCTACAGGAGAACTTGGAGAGTGAAGCAGCAGGAGCTCCGGGGGCAGGAGGCTCCCGACAACCCCCAGCTCTGCCTGGAGCTGTGGAGAACCCCCTGGAGTCAGCACCTGGGGACAGGGTGGCTTGAGACAAAGAGACCGCGGGGACAAGGAGGACCAGTGGATGCTCTGCAGCATCAGGTGGGACACTTGCTCTCCCACACAGCCCTTGGAGCTAGCGAGCCCAGGGATCCCTGAGACAAGGCGAGCAGGCAGCGCTCATGACCAAGTCATTTCGTTCGTTAGGGAAGAAAAAAATCAGTCTCCTTTTTCCAAACGAGGACCTGGTCACAGTGCCTTTGATGTCTCACAGCCAGATCGCAGCAGTCTGCTGTGTATAAAACCACACCAAAAAATGATTAAACCAGCCACGAACACCGATTTCAGCCGTTAGAAGAGATGAAGCCCGGAAGGTTCTAGAGCTGCCTCCCCACCAGAAAGGTAGAAAGAAAGCTTCAGTGGTTTTAAAGCTGGAACGTGACCAGTTTCCAGGTGACTGTGAAGCCCTGCAGGGCCACGGTCTCGACTCACCGACCAGGAGACTCCACCTCTGCTCTTCCAACGCCGGGAATAATGCCGGGGCAGCAGCCTGTCACCCCCTTGCTCTAGATGACCACCAGCACAGGTGGTTTGAGGGTGAAGTTTAAAGCCTGGGCTCGACCTCCCCAGTTATTCACAGCTCCATCTCCAACCCCCTGCACGGAACCCCCAGAACAGCCCTCCCTGCGGGTCAGCCGGGACCCCGCACCCGGCCAACCCTGCGTGAGCAGCCTCTCCACGTGCTTCTGGATGGATAAAGAAGGTCCAGAGAAAACCGTCTGTCTGAGCATCAAACACAAACTGCAAACCCCTCCTCTAACGAAACCCATCTGCACTGCGCAACAACAGCGTTATTCACAGGTGAAACAAACTGAATCTCTGCCTGAACCCCCTTCGGCACAACCACAACCTGCAACAACAACAGTTCAACAAAACCATAACCACAGCCAACAGGAATGCCGTTTGCCCTTCATTTCACAGAGGGCTGGCTTAGACACTGCAGTGGGGAACGTCCACGAGGAGCCACACGAGAGAGGAAACCCACTGTGGGATGCACGTGGTAACAGCTCATGAGAATAACTCCTCCTCATCACCAAGTACAAAGAAATGAGACTCCAAAACCAGCACGTTGACAGTGTTCCTCATTTCTCCCTGGTTGGAGATTCAGTCCTCGCTGTGCCTCATCGTTGAACCGTTTCTCCCCATGACCTTGCGATTCCAGTGCTGGTGACTACTGGTTCTCCCTTTGCTTGGGGCGCTCACATCTCATTTCATTTCTCATTATCAGCAACGAGCAGATCAAGGACGGACTCTCCTCTGCTTGAATTCTTAAGCTATCTTACAAACGTAATAACTGTATTGATTATTGCCTTTTGTCATCCACCAGCTACCAGACACAGCACTCCGTCAAGACAGACCCCAGCCGGCACCGCGCTCTTGAAACCAACTCCTACTGGAAAGCCCCGAGGAAACCCAATGCACGGTTCAGTGCACCTCTGGCTCCACCAACCAGACCTTTCAGCAGAACCTTCGCAGGAGCCCATTTGCTGTCAACCAGGAAAGATGCCTCCGATGTAACCCTGGGTGAAGGTTCAAGGACCCTCTCAAGGGGTTTCTCTCAAGAGCACACACCAACAAGCAGCGTTTGCTCCGTGACACTGTCACATGTCAAAGAGGGCTGCACACAAACCCTCACACGGCTCGCACACCGGTACTCATGTTACTCCACCTCAAACCCTTCTCTGTCTTCGCTGCAATTCTCCAGATAAAACCTGCCCGATGTTCTGCTGTTCTCCTCCTCTCCGATCCTAACTGCTCGCAGCCCCAGCCACCTGAAACCCCTGCGTTCCATTGCATCCACGGGATGGCCGTCCAGCGTCCTCACCCACACATCTTCAGATGGGACACCGGCCCCATCACAGCTTCTGGGCCAGCCATCTCCCATCCCCAGCGCTGCCCTCCCCACGGAGGTCCCTTCCCACAGCGCGCTCCCACCTGCCATCAGTCCTCACTCAGACCTGCACCTTCACAGGCGTTTCTCCCTCAGCATCATTCTCGGAGCTCCCTCCATGCGGGGCTCTCGCCCTCCCCAAACACAGCTCGTCTCAGGAGGCAGCTGCCTCCAGCAATCCTCTGACAACACCCCAAATCTGCTCCCACCCTTCCCCAAACAGCTCCCCTGCTCATCCTCACCACATTTCAACACTTCCTCCCACTGCCACCTTCTCCCTCTGGGACCCCCCACCCCCAGCACCCCAACACCTCGATTCCCGGGCAGCTCAGCCAGTCCCCACCCCGCTGGGACAGCCTTTTCGGGACCCTGATGTGAAGCCCCCCAGGCTGATGGAAGAGCTGCCCATGGCCAGGCGTCCTCTCAGCCCACACTCTCCCAAGGTCTCCACCACCGCTGCCCGTCTGCAGACGCCCTGCACCCCCTCAGCTGGAAGGAGAAGTCAGGGACCTTCACTTACACAAGCTCCATGTCCCGCAGGCCAGGTGGGAGAGGGTTCTTCCCACCAACCGAAGATCACCCCGTTTCCAGAGGAGTCACAAGTCCCCCAAATGTGACAAAGCACCAGCCGTGGCAGTTCTTCTCGGAGCGCTGGGTCCTGTTTATCCCCATCGCTCCCCCTGTCTGCGGCGCCAGGGCCCCTATCCAGTAACTGCCCGTACTCCTGTCCTCGCAAAAACCCCCCAGCACCTCCAAAGCAGTAGATAACCGAGCGCTGCCCATCTACACTGCCTGGAGAGCTTCCATCAGCATGTCACCAAACCCTTTCTCCTTTAACTCTTATTAAGCCTCCCGAGCCACATGTCAAGCAGGCCAGCTGAGGGCCACCAGCCCCAGGAGCCATTGCCCACCAAGTCCCCTCTCCCTCCCCACGGCACTTCCACAACTTGCTTCCTCTCTGGAGATGCCATAGAACGTGAATGAAGAAGGTACGCAAACAGCCACAGGTGAACACGTGCACTAAGGGTTCTGTTGCAACCACTACAGCACGGCACCAGGACCACCAGCCCAACGCCGAGGCATGAGGACACACGGCAGGGTGTGGGAGGAAGCGCTGGGCAAGTGGGTGAAGAGATGGGAAGAGCCCTTCTGACCCAACAGCCCTCTCCATCTGTCAATTCCTTCCAGCCCCCCAGAAACAAACACCTTTACCCACAACCACACACCTTTACCCACAACCACACAATGCACAGCTCCACACACCAAACACCCCTGAGCTCCAGCCACCCCAGCAGAAAGCCCCACCACCCCCTGAGCTCCAGCCGCCCCAGCAGAAAGCCCCACCATCCAGCACATCAGCCGAGTCATGGGTACCACACGCTCGTCTCCTCCTCCACTTGGGGGGCAAGAACACATCGGTGGGGCAACAGCCAGCCTGGTGGGAGTGCCACCTGCATGGGGAGGTTTCAGTAGCCGCAGCACAGGACTTTGCTGCTTCAGAAGCTCAGGAGGCCTCCATCTGGAGCGTGGAAGAGGGAGCCCCGTCTCGCTCCCACACCACAGCTAATGCAAGGAGTCAGGCTGGCGGCTGCTCCAGCCCGCAGTGAGAGCGGCATCAGCAAAAAAATGTGGAGGTAGGAAGATTAAAAGAAGATCCTTAAACTTTCTACGAAAAACTGTGGAATGAGCCCGCTTGCAGAGGAAGCCTTCTCTTATCCCTGCCTGCTGGAAGCCGCCGTACAACCTACCGTGGGGTTTCCCTGTCTCTCCAGGAGCCGGCCCAACCTCACGGGCAGCGCCATCGTCCCTCTAAGCTTCCCGGCCCCCCGGCAGCTCCGCGTCGCCTGGTTGGGAGTTTTGTTTGGGAAGCGCTTCCTCGCCCACCTCCCCCTCGCCCCTCTCGCCCGCGCCAGGGGTGGGCTGCCAACCGGGGAGCCCGCAGCCGCCCCACGGCACTGGGCAGGAGCAGCTCTCGGGGCACAAAGTCAACCCCGGGCTGGGAGAAGAGGGTTCGGAGAGACGCCCGCTCCTCCCGGGGGTCCCGGCAGAGCACGGCGCCCACGGCCCCGCGTCGCACGGCGGGACCGACGACCCGGGGTCCGGCCGCAGGGCCAGAGCCCCAGGGCCACGTTGAGGAGGTGTGACCCCGCCACCGGGCAGCCCCGGGGCCCGGCCATCGCACCCGGGCCCGACCGAGGGACTTGCGGCCCTGGGGCTGGAGCTGGCCGGGGACGCCACGGCTCCGCCGCCCCCACCGCCGGGCCACAGCCCCGCGGCCCCAGACGGGGCGAGCGGCGCCGCCGGCCGCCAGCCCGTGGCCGGGCGGGACCGGAGCCCGCCGCAGGTGGGTGCCGCCCCCGCCCCCCGCCGCCCGCACTCACCCTTGACGGCTTCGCCCCGGTTGAGCTGGATCTCGCCCTCGCCCTGCGGCGCGTAGCTCTTCACCACGATGAACTTGCGGCCGGGCACGGCGCTGTACAGCTTCCGCTTGGGCCCGCGCAGCGGGGCGGGCGCGGCGTGCGGTGCGGGCTCGGGGCCGGGGCCGGGCCCGGGGGACCCCGCCGGGCCGCCGGGGCTGTAAACGAAGACGTAGGTTACGGTGCTGATGCCCGGCAGCTCGCGGCTCGGCCCGCCGCGGCCCGCGGGCTGCGCCATGGCGGGGCCGGCGGGGACGGGGCGGGGGGCGGGAGGGGAAGGGGGGGGGGGGGGGGGGGGGGGGCCGCTCAGCGCAGCCCCGGCCGCCGCGGCGCCGCCCGGGCGCGGGCACCGGCTGCGGCTGGGGGGCCGCCGCCCGCCGCCGGCTCCATGGCGCGGCGCCGCCCGCCCCGCGCCGCGCTCCGCTCCCTCCGGCGCCGCGCCGCCGCCGCGCGCACCATGGCCCGGGGCAGGTGCCGCCGCCGGCGGCTCCTCCCCCTGCGGGCGGGGACGGCGCCGGCCCGGCCGCCTCCCGCCGCCCGCCCGCCCCCGGCCGCCTCCCGCCGCCGCCGCCGAACCCACCCGCCGCCGCCGCCGCCGCCGCGGGGCCGGGGCCGCGCACCGAACCGCCCCCTGGCGGCCGGCGGGGAAGCCGGGGCGGGGGGGGCACCGCCGGGGGGCGGCTCCGGGGGCGGGGGGGGGGGGGGGGGGACACACAGTGACGGGGAGATGGGGGGGTTCCCCGGGGAGCAGCGGGAGCGTGCGGGGAAGAGAGCCGGGGGGGCGGTTAGAGGGGGCCAATGCCCGGCGAGGCAGCGGGCGGGGGGTCAGTTCGGGGGGTGCGCGGGGGGGCGCTTTGGGGCGGTCGATGCCAGGCGAGACAGCGGAGGGGGGCAGTTTTGGGGGGGTAATGCCCGGCGAGACGCGGGGGAGGAGGGTTCCGGAGGGCAATGCCCGGGGAGGCAGCATGCAGGGGGGTGGCAGTTTGGGGGAGGGGGGCGATGCGGATCGAGACAGTGGGGGGGTGTGGAGGGTGGCAGTTTTGGGGGGGCAATGCCCGGTGAGGCAGTGGGGGGGGGGGCCGCTGGGGGGTGCACTGTTTCGGGGGCGGGGGTGCCCAGCTGCCGGTGCCGGGGCAGGGAGCGGTGTCGCGGGGGGTGACAGCGGTGCCCGCTGCACGGGGGCAGTGCCGGGGGGGGTGGGGGTGTGTGTCCCCTCTGCCCCCGCCCTGCCGGCCCCGCGCCCCGCAGTCCTCCCGCTCGCAGCCCCCCGCACACGGGGGGGGTCGGGACTGGCAGCGCCCCACGTCCCTCCCGCAGCCCCTGCAGTTTGCAGCCCCCCAGCGCCCGCGCTCCGCAGCCCCCCTGATCGGCACTCACAGCCCCTGTTGGGTGCGGACATCCCCCCCCGCCCCGCCACAGCGCCCACGCCCCCCAGGTCCGTGGGGCAGGGCACCCACAGCCCCAGTGGGGCTGCCCCCAGCCACCCTCCTGCTGCCCCCCGGGAGGGGCAGGGGCACGGCGGGGCAGGGGGTCCCCTGCTGCAGACCCTCCGCTGCCTGGTGCCGGTGCCGGAGGGGAGCAGCCGCTGCGGCAGGAGAAGCTGCCCCATCCGCGCACCCCAGAAACGGCTGTACCCCAAAGGACACTGCTCCTCGGAAAGCGGGGGGCAGCCAGGAGAAGGGACGGCGTCCCTCGGCCTGGGACAGTCTCTGCTCCCCCAGGAGCACCCTCGCCATCGGGGCGCAGCGCTCCAAGGGTGACCCAACGCCAAGACGGCCCGGGGGAGGGAGCAGGGCTTCGTGTCTCGCCCACCCCCGGGGTGCCCGAACCCCCTGTCCCACCCCCCACCCCCGGGGTGCCCGAACCGCAGGCGCCAGAGAAGGCACTGCCACAGCGGGGAGGGGGACGGGGAGGGGGACGCGCGCCATGACCTGCCCGCCTCAGCCCTGCCGCTTCAGCGCTGCAAAGTTACAGTCCCTCAAGGGAAAAAACACTTAATAAGAAATAAATAGCTACCCTTTCCTTATAATACTTGTAAATGTCACTCCAGAATCATTTTTAGTCAGCGCAGAGATATTAAAGCCCGGCTGGGGTGGCTGCAAGGCCCCGGTGTGTTTCCAGACGCAGTCACGAGGAGCTCGCAGGGAATGGAGGTGCTGCACAGAAATATCTGCCGGGTGCAGCGCGCATCCCCGACGCCGCAGCCCCCCACCCCGCTGCGCGCGATGCCCGGGGGGCACGCAGCCTCCAGCACCCAGAGGGCGGGTGGTGCACGGGGGGGGGGGAACACTGCGGCGCGGAGCTATGAACCCCCCCCAGCACCGCTGGGTGCCCGCACAGACCTGTCAGCAGGGGGGACCCCGCTCCAGCCACTTGGCTTCTCCAGGGTACCCACTACCAGCCACCAAGGCCACCGAGGAAGCCACCGCTCCCCCCTGATGCTGGCACCCTCCCGCAGCTCGATGCACCGTGGCTGGGGCGTTTTCTCAGCAACAACCTGGCATCCATCGCTTTCCGCGTGACGTTTGAAGGTGCCGCTGCTGGACCAAGAGCCGGTCCTTGCAGGGGTGACGGGAAGATGACAACAGCCCCGCGTCCCACGGCTCCTCTGGAGCAGCACCGCCGGGGAAGCGTTAATTATGTGGTTGCAACCCGGTGCCGATCTGCCATATCAATTCCGTAGCACACTCGTTTTTTAATCGTTAAGGAGTTATTAAGTCTAAATGTCTCCGAAGCCTCCATCCATTATGTCAGAGGTACATTTATAACAAGTTTTGTAATCGTTTCAAAGAATAGCACCATTTCTGTTTGCCCTCTTTGGGCAGGCTCAATTTCAATTAAAGGATGCTAATTAGCTTAATCATATTTCATGTTAATGCCTGCTTGATAGAGACCTGTGTCAGTCGTGCAGCTGCTCCAGGTTTGGGCTCCGCTCAGGGAACATTTCTACCTGTATTCCCAACCGGAAAACGTGGAAAAAGCTGCGGGGAAGGAGTTTTCTGTTCTCCATCCGTCGGGAGCGGAGCGTCTCCTGGCGCGTTTCCACACGAGCTGACAAGGTGTTTCCTCACCTCCTTTACCACCCCGGCCACGCGGCGCCTGGGGGCCCGGAGGAGCGGGTTTCGTGCTCTGCTCGGCCGAGTTCGGCTGCAGCCCGTGGGGGCTGGACGCGGGGCTCATTTCCGAGCAGCAGCCAGGGCTCCGGGGACGTTATGAATAAAACACACACAGCCACGTCCGTGTTTATTCAGCAGCCGAGGAGCTTCCTCACGTCCCCAGTGGATAATCGTGATTTCGCTGAGCGATGCCCACATCCTCATCCTCCTTCTCCTCCCCGAGACACGCGGGGCCCCCCGGGCGCCAGAGGAGAGGGCTCCCCACGAGGTGCTGGGGGTGCAGCCCAAATAAAATGCAGTCACTGCGGAAGAGGAGCAGCCCCTTCCTCTGCTGAAGGAGACCCTGCCCCTGAGGATCACGGGGCTCTTCTCTTTGCAGTGGCCGTTTATCTGGAATTCCTCCCTCCCAGCTGCATGTCGGATTCCACCGCAGGGACGGGAGAGGGACGCTGGGTGAATGAGCCCAGCGGTGGGCATCATTCAACCAAAGGACACTGGTGAGAGGAACCCTCTGGTCCGGCAGCCTCCGCAGCGGATGGAGGACATGTCCTCCCATCTCACACGCTGCCTCTGCAACCAGTGACCTTCTCCAGGAACCGCCAAGCTGACATGGGGTTTCTTTGGAGGCTTCGCCCACATGTGGTGCTCCTCCTGGTCAGGTCCTGCGGGGGGGCTGCTTGGGTTTGGGTCTCCCACAGATAAGCGCTCCAGAAACGCTGCAGTGCAAACCTGATGGCACGCCTTTGGATGACATTTCTGAGGCCTCACACCTGCTCTGCCTGGTGAAAATAACTATTTGAGATGGACTCGACTCCATGTCTCATGCTTCTTACAGATATTTTAGCCCCCGTGAGCATCCAGGCTCAACAGCACCTGGACATGGTGATGGAGACCTGACCATCTGACACAGCACCTCCACCAGAAGCAGTGTTGGGTCCTGCTACGGAGGAGCTTCCTCACGAAGAGTGGACTCGGGACTCAAAAAGCCACCGTCCTTTCTGAGGGAAGCCACAGGTCCCTTCCCCAGGCGGGGGGTAGGTTCAAACCACCACAAGTGAATGAACAAACCGTAACAGCCCCCACAATTACCTCAGACACACTGAGCAGCCCCAAACACCCAGTGCGGCTCCTTGAATTTTCCCGCGCTCTCAAGGGGCTGATCAGAAGAGAATCACTTTTTGTGAGCTGAGTTCTGGCTGAAGGATTCTTGGTGTAGGTTTAAGCAACCCTCCTTCTCTTCCTCCTTCTCCTCCACCTCCTCCTCCTTCCCCCTTCTTCAGGGAGTTCCTGCCCACCACTGTCCCAGCAGAGTGCCCGCGGTGCGAGGTGTCGGTTTTGGGGGAGCCGCGGTGGTAGGACCAGGGGCCATGGCTGATCCCAGCCCACGGGGCTGTGCCAGAGCTGTGGGAATCACCCAGGGTTTGCCTGGCCACGCTCCTGCCTGACTCCGATGAGCACACTAAGGTGTCTCACACATTATCATGAAAATATCTCTTACAGATCCTGCATTTTTCCCCTTTGAATATCAGATTTTTGTTGCTTTAGGCTACAGAAAGGTTTTTGCATGGAGAAACTTCCTGCTGTTTTAAAACGTGCTATAAGCTGATCCCCTCAGGAATGAAATGTATTTGGCAGCTTTGCAGTTAACCTGTTAGCCTTTCCTCCTAACTGTATGACTGTTAAATTGTTCCTGTCCACAAGGCTCCAATCCCAAAAGCATGCTTTTTTGCCTTTTTTTTTTTCCAGCTTATTTGTCTCTGGTGCTGGAGCTGTCTTTCACTTCGGCCATGGAAGAAAGGGTTTGTAAAGTGCTCCCCTTGCTCTGAGAACATTTATCTGCTCTCACACACACAGCTCCGCACCCACGGAGCACCTGGAGAGGACTTCTCTGAAGGAACCTTTCTGGAGGCACTGGCACCCATCGCGTGGTGGGGAGAAGCGCAGGACACGCGCCCTGCCACGGTCCCTCAGCTTTGTCCCCCAGCGAGAGCGGCCGCGGTCTCCATTGAGTCACGCTCTTTGGGGGTTTGGCAAGAGAGATTTTGCCATCGCACAAGCAGCACTAGGAATTCCACCCGGTCCTTCTGACACGGCACCGTCAGACGGAATGTGACTGACAACCAAACGCTGCTTCTCGATTATGGCACTTACTGCGTGTCCCTTGGAAGAAACGCTTTTGCTGATCCGGAGTTTCAGACTGTTACTCCAAGCCTGGCTGACAGATACGGGAACAGACTGGGTTTGGTGGAAACGATTCCAGCTCCAGCAAGAAAACAGCAGCTTTGTCGCTTCCAAAACTTTCCCAGATTCACAGAATCGAACAGAAGGGTTGAGGCTGGCAGGGACCTCCGGAGGTCGCCCCATCCCACCCCTTGCTCAAGCAGGGACACCTTCAGCCGGTGGATCCAGATGACTTTTGAACATCTCCAAGGACGGAGACTCCACAACCTTTCTGGGCAACCTGTGCCCGTGCTCTGTCAATCTCACTGTGGAAAAGTGTTTCCTGATGTTCAGAGGGAACCTCCTGCATTTCAGTTTGCCTCTGGTTGTGTCACCACTGAGGAGAGCCTGGCTCCATCCTTCTGGCACCATCCTCCTGGCACCCTCCCTGCAAGTGTTCATACACATTGATGAGATCCCCCGAGTCTTCTCCAGGCTGAACCATTCCAGCTCTCTTGGCCTTTCCTCACAGGAGAGATGCTCCAGTCCCTTTATCATCTCCATGGTCCTTCACAGGGTTCTCTCCTGTATGTCCATCTCTCTCTTGTCCTGGGGAGCCCAGCACCGGACCCAGCGCTCCCCGTGTGGCCTCACCAGTGCTGAGCGGAGGGGAAGGATCAACCCCCTCAACCTGCTGCAGACGCTTTGCCTAACGCAACCCAGGAGACCGCTCACCTTCTTTGTGGCGAGGGCACATTGATGGCTCATGCTCAACTTAGTGTCAACTAGAAGGACCCCTAGGACCTTCTCTGCAAAGCTGCTTTCCAGCAGGGTACCCCCCAGCATACATTCGGGGTCAACAGGAATTTCCCCTGGCTGTCCATCAGCTACTTAGGGAGCAATCCTGAATTCAGGAATGGGAGAGATCTTCAGGGACACTCTGTTGAGGGTATCGCCTGGGTCGGACAGATATAACGACCAAGAGACACAGGTTCTGCCCAAAATTCAGGAGGCAGTTTCTGATGCTGAGAGCTTTATGCCTCACTACTGGGGCTCCCCCCCAGCCAAAGAGGCAGAGCAGGACCCCCCCCTTTCCCCTCCCCGAGCTGGGTAACGAGGCAGACCCCGGCTGATATTCCGGGGCCGACTGCTAGTGCTCTCGCACAAAACGGTTTTCTTCCTTCCAGCTCCTAGAGCACAGCTCATTTAGCTTGCTGCTCCGTCTGCTGAGAAACTTCTGGTCTCAGATCCTCTCTGCACAGCTACATGAGAATAGCACAGTCACCTGCTAACGAGAGCCAATTAGTGGCAGATTCCCACTGCTCGGGAAAAGGAAGGCAACGGGAGAACGGGAGTCACTCGCCCTCCCTGCTCCTCCTCTGACAGCCACCAGACCAGCGCTCAGCTAATTAGCACAAGGGCCCGAGCAACGATGTAAAGCAGGAGCTGCGGAGCCCTGGGTCAGATCCCGGCATCGCTGGGAGCAGCAGGAGCTCATTGGGGATCCTCCCCGAGGGAAACGCCGTGTGGGATGATGTCAGCCACTCAGCCAGCAGCCCAACGCAAAAACCCTGGGAAGAGGAGCGTCCGTCCGAGCAGCGCTGGCAGCCCTGACCCACAAGATGCTTCAGAAGCCTGGCGTGAGAGTCTGCGGCCAAGGACACGCTGGCAACGGCCATGAAAGCTGGCCAAAGCGGCAGCTGGCAGAGGTCCTGCTGGCACCCTCCTCCCCGGGCTTCAGCGCAATGATCCGTCGGGGTGTTGAGCTGCCTCCCCTCAAGTACAAACACCTCCCCCGGCTGTGGCTGCAGCCTTACAAACGTGTCTGGAGAAGATGGAGCGGAACTGGAAACCCGAGAGAGACAATTAATTAAAAGGTTTTGTCTCCCTTTATATAATCACAGATATTGATTCACTCCTTAAAGCACTCTGTTGCATCCCTGCCAGTGGAACATCCCCAGCGGTAGCTGGATTTGTGCCTCTCCACCCTGACAGCTGAGAGTGTTCTATATCACTGGGCAGCTCCATCAGATCTTAGAGTCCTACTGAAAAGACAAAATATAGTTTTATCAGTTGACAAAGAGGATAACGGGATTTCTGAAAATTATGCCTCTAATCCTGCCTATCCCGCAAGATCACAGTCCTTAGGAATTTGGACAACCTGTCTGATAAGCCCAGCAAGTGCAGGAACAGGCAACCGCCACCAATTAACATGCACACCTCACTCTCTGGCAGGTGCTCTTCACAAAGGGGGGAGAGAACCTCAATCTGCTGAAGGCACACAAGTTCATGGTAGACAGTAACGGAAAGGAGCTGCAAGAGGATCTCCGAACCCCACACCCCCCTGGAGGATGGAGGCAAAGGTCCAGGTAGACCCTCACAAGCTGCTGCTGATCATGACAAGATATTTCAGAAATTCTGCTCTATGAAAAAAAAAAGAAAAAGCAGAGTAATTTCAGCAGTATCTCGTGGTCAGTGTTGCCCAGGAGTGAAAGAAGATGGTTAATAGGTCCCTCCCTGCTTTAGGCACTATGAACCTTCCAATCTCAGAAGGTCTGTGTCTTTGCAGCTCCCAGAGGTGGAGGAACCCACGCCATGCAGAAGGCAGGAGCTACTTGGTAAAGACAGAAATCATTTGCAAAGCCTGTGACTGCAAAACCTTCAATACTTTGGTTGCTAAGTCCTTTTGTGTGTCTCGGTCAAAACCCAGTGCCCTACACATGGCATTCGGCATCTGCTGTGTGCAACTGGTTTGGGGGTACACATTCCATTCCTCATAAACAAATGTTCACATCACAGCCTCCCTGTACGGGGCCAGACACTGAGCAGACCTAGAAGTCTAGAAGGACTTCTTCTACAAGGTTCTCTCCAGGTGCCCAGGCAGCTCCACAGAGCACCGTGACAAAGGCTGAGGTAGATCTGGTGACTCCAGCACAACCTTCTGACTCCACAACCCACAGCTTGACACCTTCTGCCTTCACTAAAATGACCTTGGAAGAACCGTTTAGATGGTACAGGCATCTGCAGCAAGAACCACGAGGAGAATGAGTTGAGACTTTGGCACTGTAGTCTGGAACGTTGGTCTTTAAGCTTTATTTGCTTAACTCATGACCATTTTTATTATTTTATTAATCAGAAGCCTGCAGCTAACTCCTTGAATTACATTAGCTCTCCCCCCCTTAGGAAAATGCTGGCACCTCTTGGCCAACTCACCCAAGAACACCTTCTTGGCCCACTTTTTGATTCTCCTTTGTGCATCTAACAGATTCTTCAACCCAAGGCACTCTCCTTGCACACCCTTCAGCTAGAGACACGTAGCCCCCCACGCCTCCGAGAAACCAGCAACGATGATCCTGAAACTGCCTTTTCCAAGCTAAATATCCCACTCTGGTGGGTTTGTTTCAAGAGCCAGCACAAAGACACCAGTATTTCTATTCCAAACACAACGGTCGTCACTCTGAGCTCTGTTAGGCAGATGCCACGGCTGGCCTGGACTAATGCCCATAGATCATTACCCTCTTTGTCCTTGCTGCTGGAGATCCAAAGTTTCCTAATGGACCCCACTCTCACACACCCCCCGGGCTCCAGCACTCACTCTCTGTCTCTGCGACGGCAGCTCTAAGTTACTTTCCAACTCGCATTCAATGGTGAATTTAAATAATTTGACCAAGTGATATTCACTCATTCTGCCCACATAGACCCTTCATCACGGGAGCAGTGGCTGGGAGACAGCCACGGTTGAGTCCAGAAGTTACTGGAACTGCTTGGAACTGTTAAAGGATTAAAATAAGGCCAAAGAACGGGGACTTGCACAGAAACGTATCCCACCCTGCCAAAACGCAGCTCAGAATGTCCCCAGGGGAGGAAAGGCAGCGTGGAAGGTCACACAGCAACTGCTCCATCGCCTGACCCAAACTCCAGAAGCAGCCCTTGGTGCGGGAGGACACGGGACGCACCTCAGGCCCAGAGAAGGCAGCAGCTTTGCACAGAATTCCCCCTGCGCCGGCAGGGCGCAGAGTGTTGTCCCGCGGCTGGGCCAGAGCCCTTCTTTTCCCCTCCTCGCAGGGCAGAGAGAGGAGCCGCTGTCTGCTGCGGCGCCGGGGAGCACCCGGGGCAGCGAGGGGGCCGTGGCCCCAGAGAGGACAGCAGAGCCCGGCCAAGAGCGTCCCAGAAACGCCACAGCCCCTGACAGCAACGTCCCTGCTCAGACACTGGCTCTGCTTAGAAAACCGCAGCTTCAAAACTTGGACGTAACGCACTTTACCAAGAACACCGGGGCCAAACCGTCCTGGTTGTGAGATGTGGAAACCAGCTCCAGCCGGGGACACGGCCTCCAGGGGACACCCAGGGTGGCTGCAGCCATCTCCTTGTGGTTCACACATCACTCGGATCCACACCTCCTGTCAGCAACCGCTCTTTCACCGAAACCGTCATCGCCCAAGACTGATCAAAGAAAACTGGTGACCCGCATGGCACAGAGGAAGAGATTTCTTCTCAAAGGACTGGTGCTTTGGGAATACTGATGTTTTCCATGACATTGTAAGACACTCAGTCCTGAAGAATTTTTTACCTGAACTCATGGTGTTGTGGATGTTTCTCCACCACATGCTGTCCCTCCAGCGAGGAGGGCTGGGTCTGCCGGGGACGCAGCCCAAGCCAGCAGAGGTGAGGAGGAGGCACCATGAGCATGCCAGCCCCACCGAGACCACGTCTGCGGCCACCGGGACCTGCCAGTTTGCATCTCCAGAAAGATGAAAGAGATCTGGAAACAGCTATGGGCCTGCTTGATATATGGAAATAATTTTTTTTTCCTTTTCCTTCTTTTATTTTCCATATTATTGTTCAGATAAAGCAAAATAAGGGAGAGCATAGAGGAGATGCTGGACATGAACACAGCTTGCTGTTCAAGCCCCGGATCAGGAGTTCAGGCATTTTGCCCAATGCCATGTCCCAGACCGCAGGGAGTCAGGTCCGTCACCCGTGTCCTGGAGACCACTCATGGACCTCTCCCGGTCCCTGGTCACTGCCTCTGCCCGAGGTACAGGGTGAAGGTAGTGCTGAATATCCATCCCAGCCCCTCGAGGCACAGCCCCTCGGTACTCGGCAGTTAAATCACCCGTCTCCTTCGTTCCCGGACGTGCACACACAGACCCTTGTGGTACGTAACGTTTGGGACCGGTGCGAGGGGACGCCACGCTCCTGGGGCTGCTGCTCAGCTCAGCCCCTGATTCCATCGCAGGGGCTGCAGGGCGAAGGGGGTCCGTCCCCGCCATGGAGAGGGGAAGGGGCAGCAGCAGCTCCGTCCGCGGGGACCGTCCCCCCGAGCACAGCCCAGCCCCGGGGGTCTGCTCGGGAAGGGACCCTCTGGCACCGCAGACGCTCAGTGCCGGTGCTGTGGGGTCTCTCACGTGTGTGACGTGGCTGAGCAGAGTCACCGCTGAGGAAGAGCGTTCATAATTGAAATTTCCCTGGAACGCAAATTAATTTTCAATTTCATTCCCTGGGAAGGAAGGATGTGTCTGTGTCAGATGCCAAATCAAGGGGATTCTTTGTGTAGGAAGCGTAATTGATTCCCATTTACTCCGCATCTGTATCTCTCAAAAAGGGAGGGTGGTGAGTCACGCGCCTGGGCAGAGCGGCGTGTTGTGCCGCCGCGAGCAGACAGGCACCTGGGAAGGGGACTATTGTCCCCACTGCTGCCACCAGAGATGTTTTGCCACCACAGAGTCTGATTCAGGATCCAGGCAGTGACACAGTTCTTGCAGAAGTGGTGGCACCAGGCAGGAGGCATCCAGAGCTCACCACGGCAGTGACACCACCTTCACATGGGACCCCAGCCCTGGCCACCACGGTCACCCAGCACTCCAAACGTTCTCAGGATCAGGAGCCATGTCCCAGCTTCTGGCAAAGTGACCCAAAGACAAGGCTGCAGACAGAGCCAGCCACAGCAGGTGGAAATGGGACCCAAAGGCTCTGGAAATGGGCCCACTGGGCTGTCCCTCATCTCCCAGTGCTCAGAGCGGCAGCGGCTGCGCAGAAGACAACACTGAGGTTTCCACCACTGCCCCTGACCAGCTGAGATCTACCAAAGGCACTGAAAGAAGCATCTGAGAGGGATGACCGTGAACAGGTCCCCTGCAGGACACGGGGTGGTGAGGCCTATTCCTTACTCAGCTCAGCAAACACAGGACTGAACAGTCCCCTCTTCCCCCGGAGGTGTGCCAGAGGCTGAGCTGGTGCCCACGGGATGAAGGCAGCCGGAGAGGAGCGGGGCCGTGGCTGCAGCTCCAGTTGGGCAGTGCCACTCGGGCTGTGCTCTGACCCCACTTCACTTACTGAAATAACCATAGCCGTTTCCAACTCGCCAACGGCCAAAGAGCACACGAGGGGTTTTGTCTGTGCAGGACTCCAGTGGGTGTGAACACGACCGGCGGCGTCCCGGGCCGTGAGCGCTCACTCCCCGTGCAGCCGGGGGGTCCGGAGCCCCACGCTGCTCCCGAGGAAGAGCATCCGCGCCGGGGGCAAACTGGCTCCTGCGCTGCAAAGTCACTCCTCAGCTCGTTTAGCACCAGCTTCGTCTTGCAGATGAGCCGCTTGATTAGAGCCGCTGAAGTCACACAGGGTGGCTTTGTTCTGGAGCGCTGTGTGACTGCTCTTAATGTCTCCGAGTCTGGGAAGTCTAACCCTAAAACGTATGCCATAAGGACAACTGACGACAAGCCGTGCACGTCGTTTGTAGCTTTGCGTGGAGGTGTGAAAGTGAAACGAGCATGAAAGTTTGCAGAAGCAAAGACAACGTGACAGCTGAAGAAAGCGAACCCCTGCAGGGGTCTAGGATGCTGAGTCAGCAGTTACAGCCAACCCCTGAACCAGAGAGCAGATCTGGCGAAGGTGGAGACCCAACTGCAGCGTCAGGAGAGAAGAGCTGAAGTCCCACTGCATGGAGCCATCCCCGCTCTGGCTTCAGTCTCGGTGCCGCTGAAGAGGGGGGCAAGTCTCATGGCAGGAAAGAATAAAGTTTGAGAAGGGGGAAATGCCACCAGACAAGGCCAATTCCAGAGCAGTCGGTCTGGTTATCCAGCACAGAGGTGACCAGGTTTGTGACACACAAGTAGACTTCATGGTGACTGATGTCCCTCCTGGTAACATCACAGACCCCATGGGATGTCTGGGCACGCTGGGGAGGATCCCGGGTTTGAGGTCTGTGAAACGAGGAGGGCGGGAGGGAGCAGCTGGAGACAACTGCTAGGGAGCTGAAGGTCAAGACCTGCATGTTAATGTTTTCTGAAGTACCCTGGGCACCATGCAGAAGGCAGATAGAGGAGCAGGGAGGTAAAATCCCACCGCATGACTGAGAAAATGGTGTGAAAAAGAAGGATGTGTTCTGATTAGAAACTGAGGAGAACTCTGAGAATATGATAGCCATGCCGCAGGGACGTACCACTTCCAAACCCCGCTGGAAGCAAGCTGCTGGGATTTAACATCAGCGAGGTTAGAGGAGAGCATTACAGCTGAAGGGATAGGAAAGGCGGCGTACGCAGACAAGCCCTGCTCTGGGATGACTCATGCTGTGGGGTGAAGCCACAAAGAGACAGGACAGAAGCTGGCAAAGTCAGATAAAAAATCATGAGGAGCAGCTGCACAAACAGAATGAAAAAGCAGAACCCCCAAACTAACGCGTACGCTCCTCTGCACAGGAGCTGGCGGCCCTAGAAACCAGACGGGAGCTGCAGAATGCCTTCAATAAAGACCTGGGCACGGGGGATGCACTGGAAGCGCGGAGGAAGACGGACACAGTAGGGAAGCGTCACACAAAGCGCTGGGGACGGCAGAGCGGGCTCCGGCAGGGAGGAGGCGAGCGCTGCAAAGATGGATTAGGCTAAATCCGATTAACGAGTTAATTGTGCCAGCAAGGACCACGGACTTGCCATGGGTCGATGCTCCAGCAGGAGACGCCTGTGGTCGGGACTACACCCTGCCGCCCAGGCAGCACGGCGATGCTGAGGACAACCAGGGAACGGCAGGGAACCCAATTTGCCCGTCAGTGTCGGGGCATGATGACAAGGTTCCATCTGTAGGCATGGCCAGCGGAGCAGCCGGGCGGGGAACAAACCGCAGGAAAATGCATTCCTGACCTCGCACTGACCAGCGAGCGTGCTGTAGCGCATAATCTTATTAATTAAGAGTCATTATTTAACAGTGACCCCAGTGCAGCTAGGTTTGTAATCTTGCTGAAGCAATGGAAGCCCATAAATCAACTGCCCTTGTGCTTGGTTTAAAGCACCGGGACTTCAAAATTCATAAAAATTAATTCTGGTAATAAGAAACTAAAAGGGACCATTAAAAGCAAAGCCCCTGCTGGTGTCCTGGAGACTGCTTCAAGACACCTTATTGGATGCTCAGACACATACCGCCTGTCAAGAAGGACTTCGGAAAGACCTAAAGGAAGCCAGCAAGACTGAAGAACAGCTGAGTAAGTCAGGCTGTAAGGAGTAAGGAACGGCAGTCAAAAAGACAAAGTTGTATTTAAATGAGAAAAAACAGAACAGATCGTGCATTATTTTGTTAAATGGGGGGAAAATGAAAAAAAAAAAAAAACAGTAAAAAAGAAGAAAATATTAAGAATAACATGTAGAAAGCCTAAAAACTGGTAACTCATTTTTCAGAAACATCAAGAACAGAAAACCTGTCAGGGACTTAAAAGACCAATAGATAACTGAGGTATAAAAGAAGTGCTCAAAGAGAATAAAGCCATGGTAGAAAAACAAAATGAAAATTGCCATCTATGTTTTCAGGAGATTGGCTAGAGATTGGCGACGACCCCACACTGGGTCTCCTCCTGGCTGACGGCGTATCGGAGACTGCATCAGCCCTGACAGGAGCCAAGAGAGTCGCCATCAGCAAAGAGGCAGTGAGAACAGTGAGAAACCACGGCGGAGTCAGGGCTGAAAGGGCTGAACCACAAACGGTGGTGCATCACCTGCTCCTCAGATCTGCTTTCGGCACCAGAACATGGCAAATGGGCCAGCAACTTATTAAAATGTATCTGTGAGAGAAATGGCACACCATTAAACCTGCCACGAGAAGCTATGTAAAGATGAAGGCTACCGTGTGGATGGACAACCTGTTGTTGTGAATCTCTGTGCAGTTCTGGTCTCTTGCCTCCAAAAGGCTGTTGCAGATCTGGAAGAGGACAAGGAACTGTGACCGGGATGAGCAGAGGGCTACAATGGCTTCTGCACAAGGAGTGACCTCCTCTAGTTGAAGATGTCCCTGCTCATGACAGGGGGTTGGACTAGATGGCCTTTAAAGGTCCCTTCCAGCCCAAACCCTTCTGTGATTCTATGATTCACAACCAAAGCATCCCCAGCCTGGGAGGAGAAAACCTGGGGGGTTTTCTCACATGGCAGAGATCTGTGAAACCAGGGGTGGGACTGAGGGGTCAATAGGGATCTGCTGTTCACAGGCAGGAACTGGACGGTGTGAAACGAAGTGGGGAGAGGGTCGGTCCACGCTAGAGAGAAGGAGGCACTTACTCACATAAGGGTAAAGAAGCTGCAAAATTTTCCCCCTGCCTGATGTTGTGGAAAGATTACATGGGCTTAAAAAGCCACAGAGCAAAGTCAAGGCAGAAACATCTCCACCAAGAGCCATCAGGTACAAAAGAAAGCAAGTCTGACCCAAGGAGGACTCAAAAGATAACACCCGACTCAAGGTGCTTCTACTGGAAGAACTCCCCTTGCAGCTCTGATGGTCACTTTTTACTTTGCAGTTCCATACTGATGTGTGGAAAAACTATACCAACTTGTACTTGCGCCAATACTGTCTGTCATTTCTGTTAATTTTGCCCTTTCCTGGTGCTTAATCCCATCTCTGTCTCCAATTCCGTAGGATAAACAAGCCCATTTTCCAGTGCCTTTGCATCCGTTAACCTTGTGGCAGGGACATGGAGTTTCAGACAAGAAGCCATTTCTCTCAGCGGAGGGACGGTGCCGCAGGACGCGATGAATGCCAACAGCAGAGACGGCTTCAAAAAGGGATTAGACAAGTTCATGGAGGACAATCCACTGCTGGTTAAAGAAAAGGATAATCCACGGGCAGGCTTTGTGCCGGGGACCCCCTCACCAGCTACGGGCAAATATGTCATGGGAGTCACCCCTGGGCACTGGCTCTATTTTGTGACTTGTCCCTGCACCCGCTGTCACTGGGGACAGGACCCGGGGCCCAAGGCCTGGTCCCAGGATGGTCGCCCCCATGTCTCCTGGCCCTACCAGCAGCCCTCCTCTGCTCTAGCTTCTGTTCATCTTTTTCTGAGCCTCTGTAACGGTGAACAGTACACACTATTTTATATAAAGTCCCACAGGATTTTGTACAACTACAGTAGCTTTTGCCTTCGTGTCACAACAGACACTGGCCATCATCTCCTGATTAACATTCCCAAACATTTCCCTCTATTGTTTCTAACAGATAAGGCAACTAGGAACTCATAGTCAAAAGTTTTGTTGTTATCTTTTACGTACAGCTTGCTTACTGTTTTATCTTATTTCTAGTTTTCCCACCCTTCAAATTATTCCTAATATTCCGATCCTCCTAAGCACCAACTTTATATCATCAGTGCAGTTCAAGAGTGCTTCTCATGTCAAGGACGCTACAGAAAACATTAAAGACCATTCACGAGACCAACACTTGATTTTTACCTCCCAACCTCCTTCCGCCCCAGCACTGCCCCGTCCAGCAGCCCACTGCTCCAGCACATTCAGATCTCTGCTTATTTCCCTTACACCTCTGCACGATGCCACGTGCTCCAGAACCAACCGTGTAACACAGGGCGTTATATCAGATGCCCACTGCTGCCCGGATGGATTAGATCTACTCTGCTCAGCTTTGCTGGGGAGCTGCACGTGTAGCACGTGTAAACCCAGGAGGGCTCAGTTTAGTGATGGCACAAAAAGATGCACATGCTCCCTAAAACCTGAATCACGGATTACAGAGATAAAGGGCAAGACACAATAAATCATTTCTATACGTTACATATGCATGTATGAAGGTGTGTGCATCTTCACAGCGCTGTAACACACAAATTCAGCTTCCATGTACTCTGGCCAGGCAGGAGGAGACTCCGTCTGTGATCCCCGTGGGACCACGAGCCGATTCCTGCCCGTGTTTCCCACGACTCTGCAGTGGGGGGGCAGTGAGGTTTGGCTGCTCCACTCCGAGCCTCCAGCTGCAGAGAACCTCTGGCGACGGAAACAGGGATGCTCTGAGAATAAGACCCTGTCCTGTCCCATCCAGACTGAGCGGGTCAGGGCTGGTGGCAGTGGGGTGGTGACACAGGCCAGGGGAGGCTGCTGCAACCCCGAGGCTTCCCAAATTAACACCATCCTCCATGGGCACCGCTCCCAGAAACACTTCTCCATGGGGTGCAGCAGTTCCCGTCTTGCCTTAACCCTTGCGGAACCACTTCCCAAAGCTCTGGGTCTCCCGTAGCATGTTTTCTCCTGCCGTCGGGCAGGGCATCACCACCCCATTGCCTTGTGCCCCCACTTCCCTGCTCCAACACCCACAGGTCCCTGCCCCAGATTTCCTTACAGCTCTTTCGCCATCCATGCATCCCCTCCTCCTCCACACCAGACTGGATCCCTGGGGTTCAGTGGCCTCTACACCTGACCACAATTCCCCAGGGGTCCTCCCACCCCGGGGATGCTCTTGCAACGCTCTGGCAGCAGCAGAGACACGTTGGGTGCTGGCACAGCCCCAGTCCCCATGGTCTGGCCCCAGGCAATGGCCACGGTACCACAAACCCACCAGCTGCCCCCCGCTTGGATGCGAGAGCTGCCTCCTTTGACAATAAACTTAGATTACATTAATTATTTCTACCTTCCTTTCTTCAAAGACAAACACACATTTGGTACCCCCCAAGTGCCCCAGCCCTCGGCGAGCTGCGGGGTTGGACCCCTGATGGGTGTCCGCAGCCCAGCTCTGTCCCCGCACACAACAGGCTGTCGCCCTGGAAGAGCCTTGCTCCCCATCTCCTGCGGCTCCCAGCACCCTCCAGGTGCCTTCACACCTTGGGAGCTCCTCACCCGCCTTCACACCTTCTCTCAAACCATCGTCTCGCCGCTGCCTTTCACGTGTCATCATTGCCCTCTCAAACACAGACACCGTCCATCATCATCTCCTGCACTGTCCTCGGCCACAGGCTCTGCAACACACTCCGGGCAGGGCAGGGGATGCTAATTGCTGTACAAATGAGGTTGTCCGATACCGTATTTATGGCAGCTCCCATGACAGGGTGATCTCTGCCACCACCCAACACGCACCTCCCCTGTGCCGGGTCTCTGCCCAGGCTCCTCGCCAGCCAGTCTCTCCCATCGACCGCAAATTGCAGAGACAAAAGGCAACAGGGAAAACTCGAGCCTGCTCACCACGCATGCCATCCCCGGGCAGCAGAAGGCACCCGGGACCCCCTCCCAGACCCCCACCTGGATAACCGCGGCGTCTGGGACAGTGCCATGGCCGGTCTGGCTGACTCGGTGCCCAGCAACGCGGCCCCGCTGTCGGCACCCCCAACCACGGCAGAGCTCCCTGCTGCAGCAGGACAGGCCACCACAGGGGACCTCGGGCACACCAGTCAGGGAGGTGGAAGCCACAGCTCCCAGAGCTACACGATCCTTATCAGTACCCTGACCCCACGCAGCAATCCCCATCCTGACGTTACCAGTGTGACCCCGGGGAGCCCACACGCTGCTTGTGGCCGGCCCGTGCCACCACGCGAGCCCTCCTGGGCCAGTGATGGCTGCGGCCGGCACCCAGCACTAACCTGCGCTTGCACCGACTCCTGCGGGCAGAGCTGTCGGGTCCCCTGCAGCGGTCACCAGGGCCACGTCCCCTCTCGGGTAAAGGCTGAGGGACAATAATTTCCCCGATGGAGGGAATTTCACCACCTCGGGGTGCACGACGAGAGCTGGTTTGCTGCGCACGGCAACGCCACAAATCGGTTTAATGCAGGAAGCGAAGCAGAATGCTGTGTTCAATTGAAAGCACATAGGGAATTTAGATAAGCAGATTATAAATATACAAACTGGAATTTAACTGAGGGGAAGACATTGCTTATCAGAAGCGGTAATTCTTCACGTAGATTGTCACCATAGTATCTATCCTTTGTCTTTGACTAAGCCTTCAGATTTTGACGCTGATAAAACCCTCCTGCAGCAGTGACTGCCACGGCTACTTCCTCACCCCAACACCCTGGACTACAAATACACAAACGGCTTCAGCCCCAGCCATTCTCCAGGCCCTTCCCCTCCCCAGGACCCCCCCACAAAGCCAGGGAGCTGGCGGATAGACGAGGCTTGCATGGGAACAGCAACGCTGGAGCCGCCACAGGTACCAGCAGTTACCTGCCAGCGCGGCTGGTATCAGCGGAGGTACACCCGCATCCCCGCGGACAAATCAGCCAGCAGCAAAATAACCGGATTTAAGGATGTCACAAAACATTACTTCACTGAAGTGCCTGAGCCGGAGAGCATGTCAGACCTTCCTCTCCACGGGGACGGTGAGCGGAGAAACACGCCGAGCTCCGCTCACTGCAGTCCTCTCTAAGTTGTTCTGCAGAATTCATTTTGGGGAAAAAAAAGGGAAACTAGAACTGCACCTTTAAGAAATGGGAGAGGAACAACACAATTTAATATATCCCAATAATAAAAACTCTGCTGGAGTACATTAGGCAACTAGAAAGGGGATCTGATTGAATTTTAGAACTGGCTCTTGAATATGTGAATCAGATTAGGAGGAAGAGCTGATGGAAAGAGTGGGATGTGCCTGGTAGTCAGCGGGCAAGAGGATCTCTAGAGCATGTAAATACCTTAAATGAAACTCTAGGAAGAAGACAAGGGGGACTGGTGGAGTTTCCATTTAAATTTCCTCTTTGTGAAGTAGTCCAAAACAACCCCCGGACGACCATAACCTGCTGTTTCACCTACAAGAGGGACTTTGAGCCATGCCCGGGGAAACGCTGGAGCAGCAGGAGAGCAGGCTCTGGCCACAGGGATGAAGAACCACAAGACACCAGAGGACAAAAGGAGCCATTTCCACAGAGCTCCAGCAGTCCCTGCACCGAGCCGGGGTCAGGCTGGAGACAGCATTGGTGCAGGGGCTGAGGATGAGGACACATCAGCGTTTACAGAGAGGGTTTTCACCTCATCCATTGGACATGCCATTCTCAGGCCCTCAAAACAATCTGAGCAACATTGTGCAAGGATCCACAAGACAAACTAACTTCTAAATTGCCACGATTCCCTCAGGCTTTCCTGTGAATGCATTTAAATACTGGTTTAAATACTCCCCGTGACCCGTCACTTCTCGGTACCAGCAGACTGGCTTTGTCTCTCCTGTCCAGGTCCCCCTGCCCCCAAAGGCTCTCCCATTCTTCCCATGCCCAAATCCCTCTCACTGCACCACCACAATCCATGGACCACACACCAGACCTGTGCCCACTCTCGGCCTTGTGTGCATGAGGGGCAGCACGGCTGGGATGCCACCACTGATGTCCCGGGCTCTGTCATTTCCCCCAGAGTAACACTGGTGTGAAGCTCTTGGGCAACCTTGTCCTTCTACAATCCTATGAAACAGCAGAAGCTCTATAACGCCGTGCCCACGCACTCTACTGCTGGAGGACACGTCCTTCAGCTGCTCTCAGGGCAGGCACCCACAGCCTTGTTAGAAAAGGACGAAGATGTCTTCCAGGACACCATGGAGAACGACAAGCAAAGGCTGCAGCTAAGAGAAGCTTGGTAAAATTGAGAAGAGAATGGAGAGCCTCAGCGGCAAGAAATGATCTAGAAGAGAAGACACGATGCCAGCATGTGGGGTGAGCAAAATCTCCCCAACATGGGAAGTCTTGTCTCACATGCACGTGTTTCAGTAACGAGGGCTTTTGTCGCCAGAGGAAGCAGAGAGCCTATGCTGAGATGAAGGCTGAAAATGGCTCCTAAAATTTCAGGTGAGATGACTGTAGTCACCTAATCTAACCTTCCTCTAGCGGAGACCACAGAAATTGCCTTCAGAACGATGCTCCCTGGCTAGAGCATGGCACCCCCTCGTCCCTGTGCTAGTCCTCCACCACACAGCTGGAGAATAGCAGTAGTTCTGGTATCTCCCTTCCAACGTGTCTCCAAATTCCTCTTGAAAACACAGCCAGCACGTCAGGACACAGAAGTCAGCGGTGCCCAACCAGTGCTCTGTGCAGAAACTGCTGCTCCTGCTCGCTGCTCCTTGCCAGGCCTGGCTCACACTGGGGAGGGCTGGGCTGGGGTTCTGCTGTGAATGACAACGGCTCCTTTTCCTGAACTGTGCGAGCAGAGGAGTCTTCTCCCAAGCCCGCTGCTTCCAACCCTGAGCTCTGTAAGTGCAGGGGATCCTCCCGTGAGCCAGGCATGGAGGCTGATGTCCCACCACACAGCGCTCTTTCTCGTTGAAGAGAAGTTCAGAGCCATCCTCGCTCTCAGCACAAGGCTCAGGAGATCCTTCTGTATGTAAAATAATTTACAGCCCACTCAGTTGTTCAAAAAGAGAAGTACAGGCTCCCAGTCCCCACCAGCTTAGCAGTCCTTCGAACCCTGGTAGCAACTGGTACCAGGTTCTTCCAGGAAAAAAACAAAACATCAGGTGGATCATCCATTGGGGAAGTTTATTCCTAACTTCTCCTGGAGGGAAGCTGGTCTGTGCCTAAAGAGGGATTTCAAATCTCTTCCTAAATTGGCGGATATACTCACCTGCAGCTTCCTCTTTCTTGCTGGATGACTCTGGTCTGAGACCCCAAAGTGACCTAGTGTGCCCACGTGCGTGATTCACTGCTGGGAGAGGAGTTCTGGTCTCTTTCTCTCAAGAGACACAACAGGTTGGGAGTGGGAGGACTCAGAAAGAAGCAGCTGAAGATCTGGGAAGGCCCCTGTGTGAGAAGGCAGTGAGAAGACAAGGACTGGGAAACTGTGGCAGTGGGAAAACCTCGCAACGGAAATTAAAGCAGACGGGGAAAAGCTCTTCAGGCTCTCAGAAAAAAAGGACACAGACAAAAGAGATGAGGTGCTATGTGCTGAGAGTGGTAGAAAGATAGTTGAAAAATTAAATTAATGCTTTGCCTTGGTTTTTGATAGAAATGTAACGCAAAGGTTGGCTGGCTAATGGGGACGAGACTATGGAAACCAACACACGCGAAGTCCAGGCAAACCCTGGAGTTTCCTGTGTCCAGAGAGGACACTGGATAATCTTCACCTGAGTTTTCCACAGGAGCTGGCACGGGACAGCAGTGGACCAGCAGCACGTATTTTAATGAAGTCATTGAGTCATGGAAGGACACTGTATTGCTCGAGAGCGGCACGTGCAACCCCATCTATTCCACAGAGGGGAAAACTGATACGGGCAACCACCTGCCCCAGTAACACCTACAGCACCAACGCAGCCAGAGGGGGACCCACAGCTGCCCACGGGCACAAACGAGACCAGAAACATTTTCCTGACGGGTACAAAGGGTAATTTCACAATTATGAGAACCCCAAAGAGAGTCTGAGAAGCAATGGCTTGCGAGGAGCAGGGCAGACATCACCACGTCTGCTGTGTCTGTCCGGGAAGGCTTTGCACAGAGCTGGCACGGCACCGGGGAGTCCAGGCTGAAGATGAGCCGTCTTGCTCCAGTGATCCTGGAATTAAGGGAGGTGTGAAAGATCACGCAGAAGAAGGTGTGGAGGAGGACATAAGAGTCACACATTAGGCACAAATGTCTGATCACGCTTCTGGGCAAACCTCAGCTCAAAATGCCACGCTGCCCACGGCCACCCGAGGCCACGCGCTCATCGGCCGGGGCAGACAATGGCCGAGGCCCTCCTGACCTCCTGAGCTCTGCAGCTCCAAGCTAGGAGCAAGGAACCATCACAACCACAGGTTTCTGCTACCATTCACAAGCCAAAGGCTGGGCTCCACGTTGGGTTTGGGCACAGCGCTCGCTGTGGCACAGGGCACCAGCGAATGAACAGCAGCAATGGGCACGTCTCAAAGGAGAGGGCAAGATAAAGCTGACAACCTTCACAAAACCCGCCCTGGCACCTGCAGAGGCACCAGGAGACGAGGCTGAACATGGAACTACAGAATTGTCCAGGCTGGAAGGGACCTTTCAGATCATTGAGTCCAACCATCAACCAACTCTGATAAAAACCATCACTAAACCATGTCTCTAAGCTCTATGTCAACCCCTCGTTTAAATACCTCCAGGGATGGTGCCTCAACCCCTGCCCTGGGCAGCCCATTCCAAGGCTTAATGACCCTTTCAGTGAAAAAATTGTTCCCAATATCCCATCTGAACCTCCCCTGGTGCAACTTGAGGTCATTTCCTCTTGTCCCATGGCCTGTTCCTTGGGAGAAGAGACCGACCCCCCCTGGCTACATCCTCCTTTCAGGGAGTTGTAGAGAGCGAGAAGGTCTCCCCTCAGCCTCCTTTTCTCCAGGTTGAACAACCCCAGACCCCTCAGCTGCTCCTCATAAGACTTGTGCTCCAGACCCCTCACCAGCTCTGTTGCCCTTCTCTGGAAGATCCACACCTCAGGCCGCATGCTCTGCGGCCATCCCCTGCTGGTCCAGCACTGGGCATCCCACGGTGAGCTCCAGCGTGGAGGGAAAAGCGTGGCAAACTCCATGCATCCGCCAACTGCCAGCGCCGCAGCCACACCAGGGCTGGCTCCATGGTGTGTCCCAGGGAGAGCAGTGTGCACCTTGACCAAGGGACACCCAAGAACCCAAGGTGCCCTCTCCAGGGCTGGCTCCATGGTGTGTCCCAGGGAGAGCAGTGTGCACCTTGACCAAGGGACACCCAGCACCCAAGGTGCCCTCTTCCAGGGCTCTTCAAATCATCTCTGCCTGGATGCTCACCTCTCTTCCCCTTCACCTTGGCGGGGACAGCTGGGTTCTGAGAAACGTGCTGCAGGGAAGGGCTCCCCACCCTGCTCTAAGGCAGGTCTTTATATGGGCTGTGAATTTCAGGATTCTGAACTAGAAGTGTCACTGCCGGCTCAAGCGCTGAGCGCGGTCAGAGGCATGGATGTCCATCACTGTGAGATGGCACACGCGGGAGATGAGGATCTGCACTTGGCCTCCTAATCCACACACTCCATTAGGTGCCCATGTATCTGCTGGGGCAAGGATCAGTAAGTGACTGCAGGAGAGGGGAGTGAAGCCAAAGTAAATCTCTCTGTAGAGGTATGACCTAGGCCACAACAGCATTTATGGGACCCTGATTTAGTAGACTGCCATTGATAAATAAATCTACACCTACAAAACCTGATTTTTCTAATCCCTACTACCATGCAAAATCAGAATTCATTTCCTCTGAAGCGCTAACTGTCACCTACTTGCTTCACTGCTAACACCCGTGTAAAATATTAGCTTTCTATCATGCTGGGGTTTTTTAAAAGCATCATGTCTACTCAAAGAATATATTGCAACCATTTTTCCTTCACCTTGCCTCATTTAAAAAATTCCAGTCCATTTTAACTGAAACCGAGCCAGAAGCAATGAAAAACCTGGAAAATTTCAGATTGGAAGATATGTGAACAGAAAGATTAAAGCCAGCTAAAAAAATCCTTCGCTACGAGCAGTCTAGCTCAGTAAATGCCACCGGCGAGACTTCTACCCACCGTAAAGTAATAGCTCCATAAATGGGAAACAACAGCACTTTACAACAGCTGAGATTGCTGCCCAGTGTCAGCAACACTGAATTCCAGGCAATATTAGCAATTTCATGCCAAGCCATAAAGTTTGGTCTTATTTGGGGTGCAGACGCCACAGCCAGGAAGCCTTATAAAAATGTGTAATAAATAGGGCACCACTGAGATGGCAATGACGGTCCATTCTCTGCTTCAGCGCGGGGTCACTCCACGTGGCTCACGCCAGGACGCCCCGGGGGTCCCTAGTGCCGTTGGCACAGTCTTACAGGGAGACTTCTGCCTGCTGGTTACGAGCCACAGAAACATTAAACCAAGACACAAAATTCTTAAAATACCACTGTTTTGGGCTGAAGCCCAGCCCCGTAACCGGGGGCCTCTTCACCACTCTCGGGTGCTGGGTCCCCCCTGCGAGCCTCCCTGGCTGGATTTCCCACAGTGGCAGCAGAGAAGCACCCAAGGCAGGGGTGCACGGTGCCGGCGCCATGCCCAGTCCCCGCCGGGATGGGAGATGGGTGCCATGGGTGCTGTGGGGGCCGTGGAGCGGCAGGCAGCCCTCACCTCCCGGGGGTGCAGGCTCATGACCTCCCAAAATAGCGTGTCATTCAAGAGCTTGCACTGCCCAAACTTCTGCCAAACCGGAGCCGCTCTCCGGGCAGGGAGACAGGAATTGTAATGCCGAAATGAGCCTGCAAAGGAGGAGGTGCTTAATCATCCTGGCCATGCATTAGGGCACTTGTTTGGGAGAAGCAGGTAAAAATCGGGATTATGGACCGGCCTTCTAGATTTAGTGTGTGCTTCAAAGCTGGCCATCTTCAGATAAAATTAAAAGCTGTCCTGGAGCCAAAGTCCCCACTGCACAAGGTGCCATGAGCACTGCTCCCCCCTCTCCTCCTGGCCTCCTGCCCACCCGCACAGGGCGCAGGGCACTGGCCCCGGGCTCTGCGGTGCCGGGGTTACTGCGGTGCCTCCCGTGCACGGGAAAAACCCCGGCACCGGCGGCTGTTCTCTGCTCTGAGACCCCGGGCGACGCCGAGGGTTGTGCTGAAGGTGAGCATCGCAGCAGCAGATGAAGCAAAGCACAAAGGCGTGCTGGGAATCGTGCAGACGCTTCGTGAACTCTGGTAGGTTCAGCTTTAGCCCAGTTTAACCACACTGGACCCATTTTCGCCTGCAGGAGTGTGGGGCAGCTCCCTGCAGCTGGCCACGCTCTAACCGGACCAGAGCAGCATTTGCTGGCAGACAGCAGGGCTGGCTGACTCTCACTGCTGCACTGAGCTCTGGGGGGTCTCAGCAGTGAGCTGAGAGGCAGTCTGAGGGGACGGGAGCTTTCCCTGTGCCCTGGGACGGCAGGGCAGCACTGCCAGCCCGGCTCGCTGCGGCACGGCCACAGAGCCAGGAACGACAGCCTCTGCCAGGCACCGTCCCACGTAACTGAGAGAGGCTATGGCAAAACGGCAGTATAACCCCAGAAATGGCAATGGATTCAGGACTAAAGTCCAGCCTGCACAATCCCCAGAGGGGAGCAGGTTAGTTCATAAGGCTGAAGGAATAAAACCCCATAGCACCAAGCCAGGAATAACCTGCCCCACACTCCACTCCCAGTTAGAAATTCACAAACCCCCTGAGAGGAGCTGTAACCCCCCTGCCCTAACTCCTGTCAGCAGCAGTCCCTGGTCCTCGGCCAGGGGTATCACTCCCAGGTGCTGGGACATGCTGTGCCTGCTCTGGGATTTCCCCACGTTCGTTACCTGACTGGCAATAATGACCTTCCTTTACAGCTCGTGATTTCATTGCTGGGTCCCTGCTCCCTTTTGCAGTGAGTCAGCCCTGCAGCCAATGTTTTCAATACTCTGGACCGACAACACTGAAATCATCTACCGCTTCCCTGCACCACAGCATCCTCCTGCCGTGCCAGGGCAGCTGGCTCTGCAGCATCTCCCGCCGAGGTGCACAGTCAGTATTGACCAGCCGCCGCTCCGCCTGCCGGCCCATCCATCATCTATAAATAAACGTGTATCTGCTCACATTTACAGAAACAGCGACGCTGGGAGAAACGCCAGTGAATCTCTGCGGGGAGGGCATCGTTACAAACGGGCACCTCCACCCTGCTCGGAACAGACTGCCGCTTTTATGGCTCCTCCAAACCAACCGTTACATTAAATCACACCCTCCTTGTTTAATCCCATTCTTTCCAGCATCTCTGCCTCCAAGAGAGCATCTCCAGGCCCCCGCTAATGTGCAGCATTCGTCTCTGCCTTCCCCCCGCGCAGCTCTGTTCAGCGCAGGCTGCCCAATAACGCTCGCGATGCTCAGACTGGGCTGTGCCACCGATGGGTGAAAAGGCGCAGGGATGTCTTTGCTGCTACTCACTACGCTGTCTCTCTGCTGCCAAACTGCCTGTTTAATTTCTGGCAGTACCTGTGCCGCGGGCCAAGCCTCCCCGCGGTGGCTGCGGTGACATCTCGGCTCCTGCCCAGCCCTGGCAGAGGGGACTCGGGCAGCGGCCGCGGCACCCAGAAACACGGCGCTGAAACGGCTCCGGGACGGGGCGATGGGGGGTGGGCAACCCAGCCGGTAAACACAGAGACACTGCGAAACACTGCCCAGCCGGAGGCTGGAGATGAGGGGGAGAACTTACCCCAGCAGGGTAAAATGACTTCACCACAGAAGTCATTTTTACCGTGGATAATTTCTTTTCTCCAAGATGAAGTTCATGCCGTTGCTCCACATCATACCCCGAAGTTCCCGTATTAACCTCACGCGAGGGGAAACCTAAAGAAAGGTCCCAGACCCACGGGGCCGGCTCCGGACAGGGATCCCCTGCGCTTCGCTCTGTGCCCCCACTCCCCTCTCCCGCTGGGCCCTTGCTCCTCAGCTCCATCATTCGTCCCGCTGCTCCCAGCCCTGGACTGGGATCAAAATGATCAAAACACTGTATGGGGGGGGAAAAAACCCCCACTCTAACATGTTATTTGCACATCACTGTAACATTTATAATGTAAAGCTTTAATGTTTTGGACTGGAGAAACTGAAATCCCCTGCTAACAGAACCCCATTGCAGTGTAAGGCCTTCCCCCCCCCGCAGCCCCCGCTGCTCAACACAAATACGTTGTGCCGTCCTGTCCACGTCTGCCATCGCTGTTCCCTCACACGGGTTTTCTCTTCCCAGACCTCAATTTGTCCTGCCGGCTCAGGGTGGGGAATTCTCCTTGGGGACATTCGCTATATCCCACCTCTTGCCCTGGGACCTTACCTTGGCCAAAGGCATCAGATGCCACCAGCGTCCACACGAATTCCTCCTTCAGAAGACACCTTCACCTGGCTCTCAGCAGCTCTCGCTCCTTCCCCAAACCCAGGATCCCACTCCCTGTGGTCCCATTACGCCCGGATGGTCTCCTAGACCAGCTACGCTGCCTTATTGACGATGTCCTCTTCCACAGGTCCTGCCTCGTGCAGCTCTGCCCAGATCAGCCAGCGCTTCCCCATCCCCCTTACGGGTGGTGGCACTGTTTTTCAGTTTTCAGGCCGTTCTCATGAATTTCTCTTATCTTTCTGAAACTCCCCTTTGGAAGTTGGCATGGCAAGTGTTTTTGGTGCCTCTCCTCCCTCAAGATGCTGAGCCCAGTGAAACTGTTGTCATTCACTGCTCCACATTCTCTATGGGGGGCTATTTCTGTGCACGGGCAGCAGAGAAAGGCAGCGCAGCCGCTCGGGAGGCAGCGGTCCCCGGGGGATCACCGATGGAGCATGATGCACCCCCTGCAGCTCCTGGCCCAGGACACAAAACCATGGGGCCCCCAAAAGAGCCGCCTCACCGCCAGGCTCCAGCAGCCCCCCAATTCCCACACCCCTAGGCTTCGGGGTTTGTCCTCATGACAGCTCTGCATCACCTCAGCCCTTCAAAGCTCAACTCCGCAGACTCCACCAAACCTTCCCCAACACTGCTCCGGCCATCCCGGATCTAATCTTCTCTCCCACGCCTCGGATCAGATTTAATGCTAGCCTATCATGTCTCCTCACCCCACCATCACCCCAAGACTTTCCTCCACTGCCAGGACCTCCCGTTCACCAAGAACAAAACACATCTCCAGGAGGGTCCTGCAAACCTTCGGAAATCTGCTGCCCTTCAGAAATCCTGCAGTATCGTTTGCAGACACAAAACTCCATGTTTTAACCAACGGATACACGAAAGCCTGGCCCAATGCTCTGCTATTTATGCGGGTGGTGAGTTATGGTGATGGTAGGAGCTCTGTGCATCTCTCACTCTCTTCCAACTGCAGGTTTTTGTACGGATTCGGTAAGAAGCTGGGACGATGGTCACGGGGGGCAGGGCTGGGATCTGCACCCCAGCAGAGGAGAGGGCTCCGCTGGGTGCCGCTGCCCCTCTGATCTAGTCCCGTTTTAATCTTGCCCAACTGAAATAAATATTCCCGAAGCTTCTCTGGCATGCCAAGCTGACAGCATATATCCTTATGGGAACTTTGAGGCAAGCAGAAAAAGCTATTACAGAGACAAACACGCCTGGCAAGGAGGTAATCCCGCTTGAATATTGCTCAGGCTCCCTTTCGGTTTATCAGAACTTAAAAGGCGTTTGTCCCAGTTACATCAGGCGTGTGTTGGTGTGCACTGGGGGACCCGCGCGGGTGAGTTTCTCTCCCACCCACAGGGGAGGGACGGCGGAGGGGAGCTGGCACTGGCCCCCCAGACAGGGGAGCAGTGATGGAGACCCTGGGAATGCCAGGAAAGCCCTGGGAATGCCAGGCCAACCCTGGGCATGAGGCGGGTCCCGGAGCCTGCCAGGCACAGGCACCCCACGGCGTAGCTCGGGACCGGTGGTGAGGTCCTGTGCTCAGGGGCAGCTCCCCAGCCAAGGGGCTGTCCCCAGCGAGACTTCTGCACCCTCTCGGCTCAGCCCCATCCAGAATCCAACTCCAGCTGGGGTAGCCGGAGCCCTCAGCGAGGGGCAGGAGCACTCCTGGGATGGGGGGAGAGACGAGGCCCCGCCAGCTGCTTTACCAACAAGTTTTTGGAGCTCACTTTTCTCTTTCAGATGGGAGGACTGGACCAGATGACCTCCAGATGTCCCTTCCATCATCTTAAATTACTCCGCAAGTCTGTAACTCCTCTGCAAACATCCCATATTTCCTGCACAAGGTCTCCAGTCTGACAACTGGGGACTCACGGTCTTCTTGCCACGCATTTCTCCACAAAGCACTGTCCATCTAATTGCTTACTGGTGGAGCTGTCTTGGGCTATGGTGTCCCACCAGGAGGAAGAGCTCTCCTACCTATGCTCTTCACCATCCTGCCCTACACTGAAACATCACACCCCTGTGCGGGGCATGGGGCTGGCCTCGTGGTGCTGCTCAGCTCAGCCACAGACAGTGCAGAAGGACCTAAAGCAGTCTGGTGGCCCCAGGAGCACCCAGAGAAGTGGGTGGCCCTTGCACCACCCCAGGGGTGCATTTTTGAGAAGCTGCTGTGGGGGCTCTGAGGCTGCAGCCGAGACGCGGAGGGGACTCAAATCACCAGCCAGTGCCACGCTGAGAGCCGAGAGGCGCAGAGGAGAGAATGAAACAAATTGTGGTAATTTCTTCTCAAATCCCTGATGCAGGTAGAACAAATCAAATGGATCTAACCCTTTCAAAAAGGCAGGAAGGGAAAACAAATCGTCTCAGGCTTTTAATAAATAAATAAATAAATGAACCAGTGACTTCATACTTAGGGCCAGGATCTCATTCTCATTGCTGAGGAAAAAAGGGCTTGGGAATAGTGAATCAGTTCGTATTGTTAAAAGTAATAATACCAAAAAAGAGATTGGGACAAGGCATTTATTTTATTAAACCCCCTGAGGAGAGGTCAAGAATATTAGAAATAAAGTCCCCAGGTTCTGGTTGATGCAATAACTGCAGTTTTAGCAATTTCAGAAGAAGGATGTTTGTTCAAGGTGGCAAAGTGCCAAGAATCTTCAGGGGAGGTGCTAGAGAAGGATGCTCTGTATTTACTTGCCGCTGCGGAGCACTGGGCTCAGCGCGGTTTTTATGGAGAGTCTCCGTCTGAAGAGGACTCCAGCGGGCAGCTGCGCATCAGCAGTTCCCATCCCCGTGTGCCAAGATGCTCATGGGCAGGACCAAAGGAGGAGGGATTTCAGAGAGCAGGGAGGATGATCCCTGGTTTCCTCAGCACGTGTTCTGCCCTTCAGGCACATGCCAGGGGCATCAGACAAGACACCGGGGCTTGGCAATGTCCACTCTGAGCCGGGGCAGTGTCCCATCTACGCCCCTCCGAGGCTGGAGTGTGGGACTGAGGGGCGATAGGAGACTGCATTTATCCAGAGATCTACCAGGGAAGCATGAGGACACCAACTGCCCAGGGAGCTCTTGGAATACATTAATGACAATCCATTTTTATAGAGAAGGTGCAGAAAACAGCCATAGAAGCTCTTTTAGAATTTTGATTCCAAGTGGCTGAAAATGTGAAGGCAGAGGTAATGTTGGCAGGAACAATGATGAAGAAGAAAGCAAGAAAGACCAGCAAAATACAAGCAATGCAGTTTGAGGCCGACTTCTACACGCTCTTGGGGGCAAGGTTTCATGGGAGGTCAGCCCAGGGTGGGACAGATGGCCTCCAGAGGTCCCAAACCATTACATGATCCCACAACAGGGATAGGCAAAGGAAAACAGACTTCAGACCTATCCCGACAGGGAGGGTGCATAAGCAGTGAGGTAAGAAACCAGCTAAATCACAAGACAGTCATTGACTTCGAATACACTACATAAACTGGAGTGATTGTTGTGGACAGATGTAAGGGGAAAGCACAACCCAACAGAAGCAAACACGTGGACAGCACAAGCACGAGAGGAGATGCCACCATGGTGAGAAGCAGGTATTCGTTTTGTAAATACACTGACAGCAAGAAAAAGATCCCAGGGACTGCTGGCAATTGTCGGTGTCCCTTTGGCTAACTGCAGAGAGGGAAAGCTTTCAGCAGAGGAGACTAAGAAGACCAACGTGCTTAATACCTGTTCGTCTTTAAATCAGAGATCAAGCGTGAGATCTCAGAGGCAGGGAGCTAAGATCCTACCTGGAAACCAGTAGCAGGAATTAATTAAGAATATTTTGAGCTGCCTGACTACACATGTGTTGGGAAGTTTAAGAACAGACTGAAGCAATCTAAGAACACCTAAGGTCATCTTTGAAGGCTTATGTTATAGAAAGTGTGGCCAAAAGAGTGGAAAAATAGCAAATGGCCAAAAAGGAGGGAAAAGAAAAACTAAAGAAATACCGTCACTTCACTTCTTGGAAAAAGAACATCGGAGCAAATAACAACTCGAAGTGTTTGTACTTGCCTAGAGGGAAGCAGTGCGGGAACAGTCAGAAGGGATTTGTCAAGGGCAGACAGCGAGAGGAGCCGGCTCCGAGCAGCAGCCGCACATCCCGGCCTGGCTGGGCTCCCCACAGCCCCACGGCTGCCCCGAGACCCCCCGACCCCCCTGACAACAGGCTGACCGGGGTCAGCGTCTCCTTTAGCAAAACGAACAACGGGCTGGAGAGGATCCTCACCAAATCTACCGGCAGTACAAAGGGGCTGCAAAATACTCCAAAGAACAGGATTAGGGTTTAGATGGATCCTGGTAAACCGAAGGTACTAAATCTAGGCAGGAATCATCAGCTGCACAGGGATTCAGATGGGGAACGGCTGGATACGTAGTGGGTTTTGAGGGGGAAAAACCGTGGAGGCTATCACACGTGGAATGTGAGTCAGACATCACACCACCCCATAAAACGCCGTGTGATGAGCTATCAAAACCACAGCCTGAAAAACAGGCAAGGTAACCTGCTGCCGCACTCCTCTGCTGCTGGTGCCTGCTCCGGCACCGACTGCCGGCAAGGAGGGGGGCTGCAGGAGCAAGGAGAGGAGCCCGGCAGGAGCTGGGAGAAAACGGAGCTTTGGGAAGGGCGGGCAATGGGGGATAACAGCCGACCCCGAGGAAAACACGGCAAGCTGCCTGCAGCGCACACAAGGCTGCTGCCAGGGAAAGTGAGCGAGCTCCCCACCGTACCGATGCAGAGTCAGCGCGGTGTAGCTCACCGGAGGAGGAAATACTCAGAGCAAACATTAGAAAGCTTCCTAGCGGTGAGGACAGAGGGAGGCAAGAGTGAGGAAAACACCGGGGCACATCCAGCACTGGGGTTTCCCCAGAACAGGCAGGATGAGCACAGTCGGTGTTCTGTGGGTTAGACCCTTCCCACTGCTCCTCCCTAGACCCCCACGAGCCACAACACAACTGGGGGTTCAGAGTCAACTGCATCAGCAACAGCCTCCCCCGGGGTGGGTTATTAACACAAATGCCACCAAAAGGCATCCAGGGACACGCTGTGCGAGGCTGACCCAATCCTGGGCTGGATTAACCTCCGGCACCTCCCAGCTCCTTCACTCCAGGCTCCTTGCAGCCCTGCCCGTCCCACTCCAGAGGCTCCTGGCCACGGTCCATCCCTCACCACAGGGATAGTCCACCCCGGGCTTGCCCCCACCACCCCTGCTCCAGGGCCAGACCTGTGCTCCCACACTCAGCCTCCGCCAGCTGGGGACTCCGCTCAGCCTCCACGGAGGTCAGGGAGCCACGACCATGGGAGGACTCGGTCACCAGGACCATTGGCCCGGCCAAAGTCGTTAGAGTGTCACGGAGAAGTCACTGCTCCTGCTGGTGGCAAGGCTGAGCGCCAGCGCTGAGGGCACCACTGCCCAGCCCATGGGCACAGGAGCTGCTGCTGCCCATCTGCTCTGGGAAAAATGAAACGCTAACCCTGAACTCATTTTCATTTAAATTCTCTTTGACACCCTGAATATATTTGCAAAACAATCAGAATTTTGCTGGGAGCTTTTGCCCTCAGAACAAAGAATTTTAGGGCAACATTACAGACACTAAATTTTCTTGATATTTTACTTTAATAAAAATCTGACCCAGAATCATTTTTTCTGGAAGACTCTTCAAGGAAGATGTGAGAGGGCTCCGCGTGTTTATGGATGACTTGTCACTTCCCACAAAGCGAAGGCTTTCTTGTTTGAAAATAAAACATCCCCGGGAACCGAGCACTGAGACGAGATAGGGATCACTGCACCGCTCTTCCCCAGCCCCGGAGTGAATAAAAGCTCTGTCAAACCAACACAAACACACCGGGAACCGGCCGGGAGAGCGATAAGGCCAAACAACAAGTGAAAGAAATACTGGGTCAAACAAAACACCACTATTAATTAGCTGCTCTCAGCAGTTGTTAGCACACGGCCTCGTGCTGCACAGCACCAGTGTGCGCTACGTCTCTGTAATTTCAAAGAGTATCAGCCCGTGGGACTTGTAGAGCTGCGCCCAACCGGCACCACGCGACGTGACAGTGACGGTGACAGCCAGCCCTACACCCGAACGTCCCCTTCGCGCTGCCCTGCTCACAGCCCGGGGCAGCCCACCCCTGCCCACCACACAAGTGACACAAGGGGACGCGGGGCAGCAGCCATTGGGCTCAAACCCCGCTGCCTGGTCAACAGCCTTTGTGTTCCCTCCCCTCTGACTTATTACCGCTGTTCTTCTCACATCCCTAAGCCACCTCCGTACGGCCTCGACAGCTCTGAAGTTGCCAGCGTGTACCAGCCATCGAACACCCGGGCTGTGTGCATGTCACTGTCACATGCCCCAACCACAGTGGAATGACTTTCATAATCCTCCTGTCCCTGCAAAAATAGACAAGTATCTGAAAATAATGGAGCAAAATGCACTTTTATATGCATTTAATAAATGCATATGGCTAGGAATAACTAAGTAATCTCTAGCAACGCTTTAGAAGTTTGCAGAGGCAGGAGACAGAAGAAAATGGGGCAGAGACTCACTCTAGCAGCACTTGGCAGCAGGAGGAGGAAGCAGCTGCCTTCCTCTGCCCTGCCTGGGTACGTGACGGCACGGTGAGGAGCCTTCCCCCCGGCTTCAGCACGGAGCCAGTACCCCACGCACAAAGGCTCAGCGGGTATTTTGGAGGTCTGGGCACCCAGAGAAGCCTGGAGCCTGCCCCAGCATCCCAACCCCCAGTGCAGCATCACAACCGCCGTTGCAGCAACCCACCCCTGTCCCAGCATCCCGCCCCTACTACAGCAACCCACCCCTGTCCCAGCATCCCGCCCCTACTACAGCATCCCGCCCACTACTGCAGCATCCCACCCCTGCCCCAGCATCCCACCCCTCCCGTGCTCAGCAGGGAGCACACAGGCTGATCCAGGGCCAGCCAATGGGCCAGCAGCTACCCGGCTCAGAGCCAGCGGCACAGCACACCAGCCACTGACCACCAGCTCCTCCAGCAGCACGACAGACCCACTTTTGGGAGCCCTCTTGTGCTGCTGCCCTTGGCAGACCCTAACCCCCTGGCACCCCCATGCCCAGCCGTGCTCCCGCTCTCCCCTTGCTGGGAACTGCCCTGGCTGCCTCCTCCTGCCCTGCCAGCAGCTGCTCCAGGTAGTTTTGAGAATACTCCCAAAAGCTTATTGATTATAAAAGCCCACACCAACCCCCTAAAGCTTTTATAATCCCACTGTGCTTCTGCCTTCAGCAGTCCCATGGCAGTGAGTCCCCAAACTACCTGCAGGGTGGGCAAAACCCACTGTTTCGTACTGCTTTTGAGTGCGCCTGCCATTAATGTCATTGCACGTGCCTTTCTCCTTCTGCCATGAACGGGCAGAGGTTCCCCATTTCCCTCTGATAAGCCAGTCAGTATTTTCAATATTTTTAACTTACTTCCTCCTATTCATCTCGTTTCTAAGGTAACAATCCTGCTCTTCTAAATCTCTCTTCAAAGCAGAGGTATTTTTTCTCTCGTTCCTGATCATTGTCACTGCATGTCCCAAACCCTTTAACTCACACCCTTCTTGCCGACTAGCAGTGCCCAGCCAGGTATGGCACCCTGAGGTGCCGTCACTGACGGCCAGCAAGGCATTGGACTGTCTTCCATACTGCCATCCACCACACTGCGGGGTCACCTAATATCGCGGCATTTTGTACCGAAGTTGCACATCGAGCAGAGGCCTCCATTGGGCTGTTTAGAAAACACCCTGCAACTTTTCCTGAGTTAAACTGTTAATTAAGAACCCGAGTGATGCAATTTTTTCCCCTCTAGTAGCTATTTTACATTTATTTTCATTATTTTTTATTCGCTGACATGTTTCTTTTTCCCCAAATTCTTTAGATTGCCTCAAAGGGCCTCAGAGCTGGTTCTGCTGCAGAGTTAATGTAAACAGCCACCCTCTGCAGAGTGGTTCCTCAACGCTCAGATCCATTTCTTGGTCATTCGTGAACACAGCTACAGCCCAGACCTGGTGCCTGCTCTTCAGACTCCTGCTCCAGCCTCACGGAACCCGAGTTTCCCACCAGCCCCTTCTGAGCAGACGCAGCTTCACATCGGCCATGGCCGTGGTCGCTCTCGCCTCTCCACTAACAGAGGGCCTCCGAAAGCAAAGCCTGGCCCCGGTGGCCACCAAAGGGACCCTTAGCCGCGAAGGCTCTCCAGCAGCTCCTCTGCTGTCTGAGGGAGAAGCCGCATCCTCCCAGACCAGCAGGGGTGCCCAGGCCTGGCTTCCAGCCGAAGGCAAGCACCGGCCACAGTGAGTGGCGTCAGAGCCGACGTTGGCGCTGCACGTGGCCAGCGAGTGGTGGGGAGCAGTGGGACAACAGGAGGTTCACATCATTGCCATGCCTACAGGCCACCAAAGCTTCCCAACGCACAAGGAAGAACTCCTCGTGTTGCTCGGCGGGTGGGGTGAGGGTGTCCATCAGCCATTCCCAGCCCCGGGGCAGAGCCCGGGCCCGCGGGCAGCATTCCGGCAACCGCCATAACCGCAGGGGGGTCGGGACACGTTAGGTGTTGGCTTATCTGCAACGTGCCACCTCCGAGTATTAGCTTTCAAGATGCATTCATTGTCATGGCAACACCAGGCGCAACGCGGCATTGATGCACTTACCATCTTTCTGAGACGCAAGATTAGACCGAGGGGGAGAAGATCGAGGAGAAAACCCCTCGGCACTTGGTCCGGGTCCAGGCCCGGGCAGGGAGACGCAGGGCCGCATCGGGCTCCACCGGCCATCCCGCTCTCCAGCCAGGGTCCCTCGGGTGCCCGGCCCCATGCAGTGACGGGGTCCCCGGTGGGTGCCATGCCACGGGGCCACCTCGCCCTGCCACCCCCGTGCCCTTACCTGGCCTTGCCGCGGCTGCTCCTGCGGAGCGTGGGCAGGTCGGCCTCCTTCTCCTCCTGCACCCGCTGGAGGGACGGGGAGCGGCTGTGGGCGCTGCGGGCGCTGCTGGAGCTGGCCAGGCTGCCGTCCCCGGCCCCCGCCGCCGCCTCCTGCATCTGCACCAGCAGCTGGGGGGGCAGGCTGCGCAGCGAGGGCACCGGCGAGTAGGACGCCCGGCTCTCCGCCTTCAGGTTGTTGTCGCTGGCCGAGCGCTGCAGCAGGCGCGGGGAGGAGAGCCCGCCGGCACCCAGGATCCGTCTCCGCTTCGTGTAGCTCGGCGTTTCTCGGAAAGGCACTGCAAAAAGAGCCAGGGAGAGCGGTGTTAGACACCAGGATGGCGGCCATGCTCGAGCGGGAAGATGGTGGCCAAGCAGGAGGGCTGTGAAAGGACACGGAGCTGGGGCGGGAGAGCAGGAACAGTCAGGGCAGAGGAGGAGGCAGCTCAGTCTGCTTCCAGCTCCTCTCCCTGCACCACACCAGGGGAAACTGCCCCGGGAGCACACGGGGCAGGCGAGCCCAACCATGGCACTCTGGCATGGGGAGGACCTGGAGGTGGCATCTTGGGAAGCTTCGAGGAGCACTGCCCGCTGGCAGCACCAGCAAGGGCACACGGGAAGGTGCACGGGGCACCAGCAGGACCTGCCAGCCCACCTCCAGCTGACACCCCGGCTCGGAGGTGGTGACACAGTGACACTGGCAGTAACCCCAGCCACCGCTCGCTCCTCTGTTTCGGAGGCAGGGAAGGCCTAACTCTATAGATTGAGGCATAGCCAAGCGCAAGCCTAGAGAAGACAATGCACAGAATAAAATACCAGCAACTCCCTTACCCTCCACCAAACCCTCAGGAGTGCCCAGAACAAACGGACCTCACGGAGCCACCCGAGCCAACCTCCTGCCTCTGCTGCAGCTCTGCGCAGGGAGAGGGAATGGAACCGGGGGACCCAACGTGGCCGTGGGGGAAGAGGGTTCTGCTGCGGAGCCACAGAGCTGCAGACCACACCTCAAGAAAGGCAGAGCTTCCTATGGTTTTTTGAATGAATCCATCTCCATCCTGAAGCTTAACATGCTTAAAGTTTGACTGATGTGTGGCAACGTCCAGCAGGGAACCCAGAGGTGACAATATGGACTACGAAGATGCTGAGGGAACTAGAACATCTCTCTGCTGAGGAAAGGCTGAGGGACTTGGGTCTGTTGAGTCTGGAGAAGAGCAGAGTGAGGGGGGATCTGATCAACGCCTCTAAATACTTCAAGGGTGGGTGTCAGGAGGATGGGGCCAATCTTTTTCCAGTGGTGCCCAGGGACAGGCCAAGAGGGAACGGGCACAAACTGGAAGAGGGGAAGCTCCATCTCACCATGAGGAGGACCTTGTTTGCTGTGAGGGTGTCAGAGCCCTGGCAGAGGCTGCCCAGAGAGGTGGTGGAGTCTCCTTCTGTGGAGACATTCCAACCCCCCTGGAGCCGTTCCTGTGGGACCTGCTCTGGGTGACCCTGCTCTGGCAGGGGGTTGGACTGGGTGCTCTCCAGAGGTCCCTGCCAACCCCATATCATTCTGTGATCCAGCCCATTTCCAGTGCACACGTAGTGGCAAAAGCAAGGGGACAGGTAAAGCCCACAGTAGTCTCCTGCCCTCCTGCTCAAGGGCACGCTGAGAAGCGGTGGGATCCTGCTGACAGGGGACCTCCTGCCCTGTCCGCATTGGAGACTCCCCCACCTTCACCCTTCCAAGGCCACCCCTCCCATGGACACGTGCACAGAGGTGTGTGAGCCCCAAACAGGCTCCGATGGCCACCGCCAAGGGGCTGCGGGGGACAGGAGCAGGCAGGGGACTGGGCAGGACCCTGCCTGACACCGAGCGAGGCCTCGGATCTGTGTCACCCCTGACCAAACACCCTGAAGGCACTTCCCAGCTGTGCTGTGCAGCCACACTTGGAATATTTTTCCAAGGAATATTTTAGGTTCAAAGTACAAGAATTTCAGGCTGCTGTAAATCTTCCCGTTGTCATGGCAACGTGATGCATTTGCTCTGATGAGTTTTAACCACGCGGTGGGGGAATTTCTGCCGGCAGCGTCCACGCTCCCCACGGCGGCTCCCCAACCTCCTGCCCACAGCCTCGGCACCACCAGCCCCCTTCGTCCAGGCCACCCCCACAGGAAAACACCCTCAAAATGGTCACCCAGAGGCCACAGGGGAGGAGGGATGTTGGACAGAGAGAAGCAGCGCCTGGGCCATGGCTGTGATGCGGTCCCTGGGGTAAAACATGCTGAATTCAGTGCAGGTTTGTGGCCCCCAGAACACTCACGTACAGCCCGTCCTACCACCGCAACACTGTGGAGGGGAAGCCACAGCCAGGGCCAACTACAGCCGCTTCACGGGCAACGCTGAGCAGGTTTGGCTGATGAGGACCGCTGACCGAGTCCATGTGTCATCCAGACATATGATAGATCTCCAGGAGACATTTGATTTTGTACTACATCACTTCTCATAGAAAACCACTTAAAAAAATCAGAGAAGCAAATATTAAATGGATGCATGTCACGGTAACTGGCAGATTTAGAAATTATTAGAAATTGGAAATAGTGACTGGAAACACAAGGAAGTTTCCTGCTAATCTCAAAATGAGCCAAGTCAGTAACACTAAGCACAGTTCTTGGGAAAAAAGTGCAGAATTACTTTTAGTGAAAGTGCTGAACCCTGCCCAGTGATGAGCACACATCAGTCGGTGGCCTGGACACCTTTCCAAACCAAAGGCCAAGGTACATGGTGGTCAAATGAGTACATCCATGGCGTGCTTCCAGGGACCAACACCACAGGTGACACCAAGTGATGACGGGATTGGCACCTGAGAAAGGCCATGAGCTGACAGCGTCACCCGAACAGCTCAGTACTGTTCCACCAGAACAGTCAATCTGGGCTTGCTAGGTCGGAGCTGGGGAGCAGTGACACCCCTGAGAGGTGGTCTCAGCGGCGCTCCACCAGTAGGCAACGTCACAGCTACAGAAATGCCAAGTTTGGATCCACACCGTACGAGAATTTTGGTAAACAGGAAATATTCAGCAAGACAAAAAATAAAGATCTAGAAAAATCTGCCTGGACCATTCCGCCCCCTTCCCAGAAGGCGGCAGGAGCAGCAGCCAGCACTTTGGAGGTGACCGCTGCCACCCATCCACACTGCGCTCCCCCTGTGCAAGTCCAGGACTACGAGGAGGTGAAAGAGGGCCACTCAAAGCACCAGAACCACAGCCAGACCCATGCCGAGGTACTGGCCTGGCTCATCCCCTCCCGTGCGTGGCTGGGACCAGCATCATTGGTCTTGACACTAAAACGAGAACAAAAGAAATAGAAGAACAAGAGTGCAATGATGAAAACAATGTGTTTTATAAATTAAATACTAGTTTCTTCATATTAATTGCTTAGGAAAAAAAAAAAATCCCAACTGTATGTTGAGCTGACGATAGGCAAGCTTATTCTGAAATAATCCTACTGGTGAGCTGCTTTCACCAAGTTGGCAAAAGAAATGCAAAAAAGCAAAAAAAAAAAAAAAGGCAAAAAAAAAAGCAGGTATCCATCTTGCAAGGGCAGAAAGAAACAGGCCAGGCAGGAGGTCCTGATGGTCTGTGCTAGATCTCCTCTGTGCCGGCTGTCTGAGCGGAGCTGGAGAGCAGTCAGCCTGTCCCAGCCCCGCTCTCCCCGCTGCCACCGGCATGGGCTCCTCACCAGGGAGGTGCCGAAGGGTCGGGGTCAGGTTCGCAGGGGGAAGATGAGCACGGTCCGTGGCAAGACATCCCCAGCAAGCGCCAATTACTGGGCAATGAGACGCAAACAGGTTGTTCAAGGACTCACTGGTAAAAGGGAAGGTACTTTATAATCCTTGACACAGGTCAGGGCAAGTGCTTTAATTCAGCCTGTCAAATAAATCACCTGGTCACCCGTTGCCACACTCCACACAAGAGCAGTCACCACCTTATACATTCAAAGTGCTCCCTCCCAACAGCAGAATTATAGCATACAGGTTAAAAGCAACGAAAAAGACAACCTCTTGTCTCAGGTTCACATCAGAAGAAAGAGCAGAGGGACTGGAGAAAGCAGCCCAGGACTGCCCTGCTGCTCACTAATCCATTTATCGTAACATCAAGTACAAGACCCCTTGAAGCACAACATAACACAGCGTTTACAGGAGCAAGGGAGAAGGTATCCAGGTCACATAACAGGTTGTAAAGCCAAAGCTTCCCCAGTATTTAATTCGAGAAGCATATTAAGAGGACAGTATCGCAGCTGCAAAGGCCTCTCCAAAGACAGGACGTCCCTGCACTATCGGTGCAACTTAATTTGGCCCCAGTGCACAGTAACCCCAGTGAGGGGGGGTCCAGGCACTATTTCATTTGCCACAGTGGGATTTACAGACAAGGGAGTCACACGAGTCCCAGAAATGAGGGACAAAGCCTGCTTTCCAGCTCTGTCCCAGGAGCACAGACTTTCAGCTACTTTACGTTTGGACTGTTCCCGAGGCTCTGTGGTGCCCAAGCGGCTCCGATGGCTCCTGACCCAAGCAGGACCCAGGGTGTCTGCCCTGGCACGCCGGGGAGAGCACGGGGGGACCAGCAGAGCCCTCGGGAGCCTCAGAGCGGAGGTGCAGGTGATGGAAACCTCCCCTGCCCCGACTTCAGTGCTTGGCTTCTGGCACCTGGGCTGCCTCAGGCCCCTTCCAGGGCTCCTTCCAGCCAGGAAGGCAACTGGGCTGAGATGAGATGTTTCTGCACAGAAGTCAGAGAGCCAGAAATGAGAGTACACTCCAGGAAAGCCTGGCTTTCACTGAGAACGCCGATGAGCACACACCCAGGCAGCTTCACAGGAGGAGGGCAATCAGGAAAACAGCTACTGCTCCTGTGAGCAATGCAGGACCTCTCTCCCCAGATGCTCCAGAGCTTTTCCAAAGGCCTCATCTAAGCACAGACTTGCATCCGGCCAGTCTGGAGGCTCTGCAGAGACAGCACAAGCCTGGGTCTTTCTGGACAGAAATTAGATGTACAAGAGAGATACAACCATGTTCTTGGCCACGATACACAACGAGGTGCAGACAGCAAGGGAGAGAAATCTGTCGCGTGTGGCAGAAATGCAGAAGAGAAGATCGTCTGTGCCAGATGGCAAAAAGGACAGGAGAGTTACCCACATTGCGGGGGAGTGGGCTGGGGCAAGCCCGTAAAGCAGAAGAGGAACCGGTGGAGGCACTTTGATGTTGAAAGGTGCTGTGGGTGCACTTGTTTGCATGAGAAAGTCCAGCAGGAGACCAGCATTTGGCGCGGTCACGAGGACAGCAAAGGGACACATCAGAGGCTGCAGCAGACAGAGAATCAAGGCCACCATGTACACGGGCAGCGATGGACCACTGCAGCCTGCGTGGACAGCAGAGCCCGGCTCAGCGCCGCAGCCCTCTAGGCATCCTCTTACTGCTCTTTTTAAATCGGCCTTTCTGAGGAGAGGTCAGCGAGGGACCAACAACCCCAACACATGGTTTGCTGTTTGCTCCTCTCCCTGGGGGAGCACCCTGTGCTCAAAAGCCAAAGTCTTGGGGGAACCCTCTGCTGTTCTGAGGGAGAGGGGTGAAAGGTGGGAACTTCCTACCAGGGCTGGAAGGGCCGAATTGGTTGGACTCGATGATCTCAAAGGTCCCTTCCAACTATGAAGATTCTGTGATCCTGTGATTCTGTGAATTAATCCTAACTCTTTGTTCCGAGCATCGTGGTCCAGAGCCCCTGGCTCCCCAACAGGGAACCACGCACAGACCAGCCACATGCTCACAACAGCCCAACTACGTTTGTGCAGCTACATCCAGGTCTCCAGAACATGCAACAACCCCAGGTTCATCTCATCTGATATCTCAAGAATGCAGGAGGAGCCTCCCTCTGCCCATGCTTTCCTGCAGGACGGCCAGCGCTCGGCCCGTGCACCGTGCCAGTGAGGATGCTGCGGTCCCGCTGCCTCTGGCTCCCACGGCTCTTCTGGCCAGCCCTCTCCAGCACAGCAGCGTGGCTTCACTCAGCCAAAATTTAGGTTGCCCTCAGCTTTATAGAGAGTTTAAGTCTTCTTCTGCTCAGAGGGACGCTGAGCACAGTTTCCTGCACGCTGCTCTCCGCTGTGCAAACGCCAGCCTGTCACTGAGGTGGGACTCTGCCCCGTCCCCTGCTGGCCACCATCACCGGCCACCGTCACCGCAGCACCAGGGACTGAAACGCTCCTGGCCAGAGAGAAGGCAGCTGCAAGGGAGGGCTGGAGAGGGCAGGCTGGGGACCTGTTGCAGGACATGAGATGTGTCTCACCCAACAGCTTTCCGAGGCCAGAAGCGTGATGTGACGTGGAGTCTGATGTATCAGACCTCGGTGTGGGGACTCAGGAGTTGCACGGGCAGTTTACTCATAACACCGACTGACACGGGGAGGAGCCCCTTTGCCTCGGCTCGCAGGGGAACCCCTCACCAGCAGGCTCAGAGGCGTGCCATGATGCTCCGAACCACTTTACGAGTCCTGAGGCACGGCCGGCTTCTCCCTGTGCCTCAACCTGCCCAAAACGAGTAATAACAATGAACAGCTGAGCCTGGACTCCAGCCACCAGTGCCAGAAATAGGACAGTTCCAGGCTGCTGCCACAAAGCCAATTCTGACCAAGGTTTCTTCTCCCCATCCCCCAAATCCACTGTCCCCAGTGGGGAAGGGAGGGAAGCGAGAGCAATAAAGGAAAAAAAAAAAACAAAAACCAAAAAAACCCAACTTTGTGCAGTTCATACAACCAGCTTTGAAGATTCTTTTCTATACCTTCTCAAGAGTTTAATCAAAGTATGTTTACTGGGTTTCTCGCAGCAAAATGAATCACTTCAGTTACCATGACAGCGCTGCTCCAAGCGGCACAACCAGCCAGCCTGGTTCATCCGACGCTCCCGCGGCTGCTCCCTGCCCTCCAGAAGGGAAACGCGTGGCTCTCGTCTGGAAAACGCCTCTCGCCGCCGCGGTGCGGTGGGAGCAGGACACGGCCGGGGCTCCCCGAGGAGTTCCCGGCCCCAGGACGCTGCACGGGCACCTGGGCATCACCTGGACCACGCTCCGACAAGCCGCGCTGCAGCCTAATGAGCCAGAGAGTAATCAACGCTGGGAGGTTATTTAGATTTGCTGGCTCAATGTTAAATATTCATGTGAAAGAGCAAAAGCACACGGAGTGCAAATGTCTCCACAGTTCCAAGCCGAGAGGCCACATTTACATTTTAATAGTGGAAAATTACAAAGCGAAGCGAGGAGGCGCACAGCACCTCGCCGCGGGAGGCAGATTGTGCCCGGGCTCCTCTCCCGCGTGAGGGAGAGGCTGCTCCCAGAGACTGTCCAGGTATGCCTTCTCTAGCAAGGGAAACCAAAGGAAAAGCACAAGAGGACGAGGCAGCCCAGAACCTCTCAGCTCCAGCGAGGGAGCTGGTAATTTACCTCGGCACTGAGAAGTGGTCCGCTGAGGGGAATTACAGCCTCATTAGGCTTTTTTAATTAAAAAAAAAAAAAATCATCTTCCAACCATTTCTCCAGCCATCTCCATTTGCCTCTCAGCTACCAACCTTCACACCTGATGCCACAGCACTGGACTCTGACCCCCAGAGCCACCCCCAGACACTGTCCCCCAGAGCCACCCCCGGACGCTGCCCCCCAGAGCCACCCCCGGACGCTGCCCCCCAGAGCCACCCCCGGACACACACCGTCCCCCAGAACCCTCCTCCTCACTCCTCCACCTGAACACAGGTCTCTCGCCTCGTCCCGCTCAGTGCCAGCCCTTCACAGCTGGAAACAGATTTTGCTCTGCATTTGTAAAACTGAAATTGAAACTGCTAAAAACACGTGTTCATTAAACTTGCTCATTTTCCCCTACAAGGGCTTCTGGAATGTGCTGCCATTCACCTGTGAGGGCTACTCTGAGAGGAGATTTTCAGCTTCTCTCTTCAGATAAAACCCACCAGCCTGATGCAACTCAACACTGGAATTTTCCTCTGCAGGAGTTTGTGCATTTCTCATCCCCCTGTTTCGCTGGTGACACCCAGCACATGGAGGGTCCTGCTCGGGCTGTAGCCCATTGCCACCCCCCAGAGGAAATCCCAACGGCTGCTCAGACCTGTTACAGGCAGCACACAATTAAATCAACAATGATGATAACAGAAAATCAGAACAAGCTAACCAGTATTTCTGGTCTGTCTTGGAAAATAATACCCATACATACCCTTGTACTGGGAAAAAATGCTCCCAAGACCAAAACGGAGCATTTAAAACTTCCCCCACAAGGCCAACGACGGCAGTAACCGACATTGGCTCAGTCACATACATCCAAATCAGCAGGTTGAAAGCTTCTGCAGCAAAGTTCAAAAGAATTTTCAACACAGCTCACTGAGTCACTGGCCTATATTTATAATATTCCTTCAAAAGCTCCAGAGATGGGGAGGCGGCTCTCAAAGGGTCGGGGGATGGTTCCAATAACCGTATAGAGCTTAACTTCATATCATTTCTAGGAAAAGCTGGGAAAAACGGAAACAGGACACTTACCAATTAATAAGAAGGCATGAGAATTTAATTTATGTCAGCCAGGATGGCTTTAAGACCTCAAATCTCACTGACAAAAATAACTGCTGACATCACAGCTTGGGTGAAACTGTTGGCCCTGTGATACCCTGATTGCAGGCTACCACTGGAGAAGTTACCGAGCACATTTTAACAGACCCAATAATGACTGTTAATGGAGAACAACGGTTGGGAATATTTCCAATATTGTCCAGGAGGTCGGTTCTTGGTACAGCAGTATTTATATTTTTGTCTTTATCGATGACTTAGCAAGTCATTGATCATTGGCAATAGAAGTACAGGTGATGCAATGACTGGTGCAATGACATTGGTCAAACGTCATCAGTGAAAGTGGGGAGATGGAGATTGGACACAAGCAAGAGGTTTTTTACAATGAAGGTGGTGAGAGCCTGGCCCAGGTTGCCCAGAGAAGCTGTGGCTGCCCCATCCCTGGAGGGGTTCAAGGCCAGGTTGGAGGGGGCTTGGAGCAACCTGCTCTGGTGGGAGGTGTCCCTGCCCAGAGCTGGGGGGCTTTAAGGTCCCTTCAGCCCAAACCACTCTGTGATTCTGTGACATACAGGAAAGCGTTCTCACAGGTATGAACACAATGAAATCTTGGGAATTTCTTAAGATAGGATCATCTCAACATGCTCCATCACAGCCTGATGCAGGAGGGAGCATCTGGGAACACCAACAGAGGTTGTACAACACAGGACAGTTCCTCAAGAAGCAGCAAAACTGAAACAAGCCCATGAGTCCTGACACAAACCATCTGAGGTCAGGCTCCAAGACCAACATCATGAGCAGAGGAGCTAACATAACCAAGGGACACATCAACCCCTGAAAAAGGGAGCATCCGCTCTTCATCCATGAGATTATGATGGAAAAATGCATCTCAATTCAGCCCACATTTCTAAAAATAATGTTAAAAAACAGCAAGTGTTCAAAATAAAGCCATGTAATGGTCCAGAAGCTGGTCAACCTGATCTATATTAAGAAAATAAAGGAACAGCAGCTATTCATGGTTTCCCAAGGTGACAGTTAGAGTCACAGTCAGATGTGTAGACTGGCAAAGAGCTCTTACGCAAAAGTTTGCAGAGGCTTGTGAAAGCATTACTGGTTTCATCACAAGAGGACAATACCGGTCACTCTGGTCTTAAAAACTTATTGTTCCATCAGTAGCTTTTTGAGGAATTTTTCAAATTCACAATGAAAAAATAAATTTCTCCTGTGAGGTCACCCATGTGCAGGCCTATGGTCACTGGGGGACTGACCACGTCCCCTGCAGAAGGGGTGGCAAAGAGCCTTCAGAGAGATGGGGACAGGAGGACTGTCCTGGGGACAGGCTCCCAGCGTCCCGCGCAGGTCCCCTCGCCAGCCATGGGTCAAAATGAGGGACCAACAACCGCCAGCATTTCACCACGGAGAAAGAAGCCTCCCAGTGAGGTGCAGGTGTCTGAGCACCACCACCACCCTGCTCCTCAGAGAAGGGAGCCCACAGCCTGAGGAGCTGCTCTTCTCACTCCCACCGTACAAATAAACTCCAAGAGTTTCAACTCCAAGGGATTTCAACTCCGCTTCCAAACAAGTCCTGCCACCAAACACTACTCAGTCTTCCCAGCCAGGAGCAATTTTCTGCAGAACATCTATCTTCTATGACCATTCTATGACTTCTGCAGTGGAACATCCCTAGGCTGGACCACTGAATTTGCTCTGCCCAGGAGAGTACGAAACCCTCTCTACCCCTCAGTAATTGAAGAACAGCTTCTGGCAGGATCCAAGAGCCGTTCCTGTTGTCCTACCACCTCCTACTGCATTTGTGGCAGAGAACCACAGCCTTGCTTAGGAACTGCTGGGCCGGTCAGACCAAAGCCTCATGTAGCTTGTATTCTGTCCCACAATAATGAGCAAAAAAGTCTTTGTAGAAGGCATACAAAGAAGAAGGGCACATACAACGTTCTCCATCTTCTCTCCTCACCACTGCCAGCTCACAGATCTCCAACTATCCTTATAAATAGAACAAGTTCAACAAGAACATCCACATTTTTACACATTCCAGAACATTTGACAAAATCAGACAAAAACAAATAAAGCTTTCCATTGTACAAGAACTCATTTATGGCTTCCACACAAAATCTTTCAACATCTACCTCCTTTAGCACTTTCCAAAAATTCCTCTGAGAAGGGATCCAGGGGAAATGTTACAAAGGAAGAAGAAACGTCATAGCTTCTGCTTGTCATACACATCTGCCTGAGAGGCTCTATGCCATTCTACAGCACAGCTCCAAGAAAAAGTTCTCTCTGAGCTTGGTAGTGGCTAGAAACACTTTTCAAACACAGGATACCATTAGGAAAATGCAGAAAGGAAAGCAGACATCCTTATGCCACTGTAGAAATCCCCCATCTCAAAAAAGACATGAGTAAGCCAGAAAAGGTTCACGCCAGGGAAACATGGATGGTCAAAGAACTGAAATGGCATCGTTTCCCTCATGAGACAAAAAATGTTTGACAGACGGTGAATATTATGAACAAGTTATTGAATCTTAGCAACAAGTGATATGAAGTCATAGTCTCCTAAGGAAGCAAAATGCTGTCTTTTAAATCCTTTGGGGTGGATTTCATAGAATCGTAGAATGGTTTGGGTTGGAAGGGACCTTACAGATCATCTTGTTCCAATTCAAACTTGTTCTCCTCTTGACAGGGGAGAACTTGAAGAGTGGGTAGCACGGGAAGATGTTAGATTTTTCACACTCTGGGTAACCCCAGACTGAGGTCCCACATAGCGTTTCTGACATGCTTGGCAGCACATGGACATACCTGGGACAGGCTTCAGATAAGGAGGGCACCTGAAGGACAGGGAGAAACTGATCTTGGGTTGGCTCCAGGACACCCTCATTAATGAGAAGTAACTTGTTCTTTGGTTTGAGGTATAAAACATCATAAAGCTGAGATTTCTCAGCAACAACTGACAATTCAATGCCCAAAGTCTCACATAATCTTCCTAATATGCCACGCTCTAAATCAACGTCCCGGTGTCAGCTCACACTGAGAAGGAACTAGGGAACGGGGACATGTGCATATGGGTACACACTGCTTTCCACCTGGGATGGACACCTAATGAGAAGTTTGGTGACCAGGTCATTTTCCGACCTTTTCTGCATCCAATCTATGTCTTCATATGCCCAAATATCTTGAAAAAACCCACCGCAAAGCAGCAGGAGAGGGGAAGGCTCTGCCAGCAGCACTGCCCGTACAGAGCTGATGGTGCATCAGGGTTGCAGGGCCTCAAGCAGACGTTGGTCAAGAGACCAACCCATCCCAAAAGCAGGGACACGGCGGGGTCACTGACGGGTGGGCTACTCCCCAGCCTTGCCCGCACACGGGAGGAAAACAAGTGCTATTACCGTGCGCTTCAAGGTGGGCAACAAGCGCTGGTGAGCTCAGGCAGAGCTGCACATCACTGTCCTCCAACAAAAAGGTGTTCCACGTCATACGGGGCAACTGGTTTGGTCCTCGTTATGACTGATAATGAATTAATTCCTTTGACTTGAAGCTGGTGGTTGCTTAGTGACCATGAATCATGACCTGATTATATTCAGCGTAAGAAAAGGGAAGGCAGCCCCAGCCAGCCTTATGCACATGTAATGCTTAAGGATAATTTCTCAGCATTGAACTCATGTTACATTATTCCTCCAGATCTACTCTCACGCAGGGAAAGAAAATATGAATGAAAATTGGGAGTTTCTAAAAAATTAGCAAACAAAGAAAAGTTATAAAACCACAATTATGAAACAAAGCAACTATGGTTAAATGCCTATTTGGATAAGAGTGGCAAAATGAAGACATCAATTGCTACTACAGAATATATTTATTCTGTAATTATGGAAAATAATTGAAATCAATACAGAGTTACAATACACTCAAAATCGATAAGGGGAGCTAAAAACATTACGGAGAAACAAGTGGTTTGTAGCATAGAGGAAACTTCAAAGAAAGCTTTTGGGCTGTTTTGTAGATGCAGAATTATATTCTAAAAGGAGCAGGAAGAGGCATTTGTGTCATCATGATGGCAAAGCAGAGGCGGCTACTAAGTCACTGAAACAAATACTTTAAAACTTGCAGGCTGGGAAAACTTCCTACAAAGATGGATCATGAGAATTCTTGAGCACCCAGCACAGGATCCAACTGATAAAAATCCGAAGTGCAATTAACACCATTGCAAATGTCTTAGTGACACCAGGTACAGCGGTGCACATCTGACTGTGCCAATGGAATTGCACATTGGACTGATAAATGTTGCTGTGGACTTCAGACCTGAGTGCCAAAGGGACGTGCCAGGAGGCTGGCAGTGGCACCCCAGAGAGGCCCTGGGGTTCAGACACCGTCCTGTTTCCCACTGACCAGCTCCTGGTGCTCTTGCTCAACATGCAGCCTTTTTCCAGGGCCATCTCCGGGGGCTGTGCTGGGAAGGAGACACCCGGCGCAGGACCCCCCTGGAGGGAGCCCTCCCTTTACATACAGCCCCTGCAAACCAACTCAAGGGTGCTGCAGTAGGTGGCTCAGGCTTCCCCAAGACATTACCAGTAAATGTGCTGAACTGAGAACATCTCCAGACCTGCCTGGGGCGGTGGGAGACAAGCCCCTGCGGCCGTACCCCAGGAGACCCTCCTGCTGCTGAGGAAGAGGGTTAGGGCTGCCCTTTCCACTCCACAGAAACCATTCCCATGCAGGCAACTGCAGGGGCTGCACTGACCGACAGGCACCAGGATATGCCACAGAGGGTCTGCGGTGGCCTTGACAAGTCCTCACAACCCAACCTCTCCGGTCCAACCAAGAAAATAAAGCACAGCAGTTGCCATTCATGGAGTTCCCTGCCTGCAGATCCCTAAAACATGAGACTAAGTTAAAAACCAGAAATGATGGAACAGCCCAATTCCACAGTCTCTGCAAATGTTTTCTAATTGTAAGAACCTGTTCTCCCTCCCCAAATTTGCAGTTTCCACTCTGACCTCCTTGGACCCCAGTGCCGGTGGCTGCGACGAAACAAGCAGCTCTCGGTCTCTGCCCTGACTGCAGGGACGGAGACCTGAGCGCTGGGAACCACAGCAAAGCCTGCATGAGAAGTCCTGCAGCCCAGTGAGCCACCCACAGCTCTCACTGACCACCCGCTGCCTTCATTGGGCACCTTACTTCCCGCTGTGCTGACCCTGGCTGGGCCCATGGCTGAATGCCTCTCAGCAGATGGAGCACATCAGGTGTTTTTCTGAAACACAGTTTCTGGGTTATTTTCACCTGAAAGGAACTCAGTTCACACCCTCCAGGCTTGCTCTACATTGTAGGACAAAGCACAGTGAGTGGGGATGGCCAGCTCCACCTCAGAAGAGCTTTCGGGTCCAGACAGAAGCATGGATGAATGCTTGAAGAGCCTGGAAGTGCAGCTGTGTGCTAAGGGCTGTCCTGCAGAACGGAGCAAAAGCTGCTGCTGACCATCCTTCCTCCCACAGCCCTGACACAGCAGGTCCTCCCCCAATATCCCTGATGGTGGGGCCACCAATTCTTGTCTCACAGTCAGACAAGTGCAGCCTAACAATGGGAACTCAAGAGGAAGACCTCTCCAGGAGCCATCACCCACCAGGCTGCCTCAGGCTGCCCTTCCCACCAGATTCTGGGTTTCAGGATTTCTTCAGCTGCTCTGACAGAACTATCGGAGAAAAGACCAAGCACTGCACCTTCCTCCTCCCCAGTAATGCCAGTCTGCTCTCCTCTGATCAGACACTCTCAGCTCTTAATGAACTTCCAAAGACAATTTCTCCTTGCTGGGGAAGTTCACTGCCAGCTCCCGTGACCCCAGGTGGAAGCCATCTGGACCTGCTGGTTTGCGTGTGATTAGTTTGCAACTGTTACCTGACCTATTTTATATACACAGCCTTATCAAAAACATGAAGAATTCATCCTACCTGACATGTTTTCATGCCCTTTTTTCTTACACTTTTCCAATAAAAATAATTGAGCCAGTCACCCACAGATTCAGCTTCAGCCACAGAAGAATTTAGGCTGGAAGGGACCTTTGGAGGTCATGGAGTCCAAAACCCCTCTCTCAGCACAGACAGTCACTACCCTCTTGAATTAATAGGGTGACTTTCTTGCACGCACTGTTCACTGACATAATTATAAGGAATTTTCAGGCTTTTCCCCACGTCCTTTCTGACTCTTACATCTTCCCACACATCCTCAGCAGCTGTTTGTAGCTCTCAGCGATAGCTGCCTGAGAAAAGAAGAGACAAGGGGTGCCTCGGGGCCCAGGTTTCTAGATTCACAGCCCCTTCCAAGAACCAAGGCCACCACTTGCTGCCTGTTTCAAACTCCACAGGTCTTTTTTCAGCTGCTGACCTGATGACCCTGCACCTTCCGTGCAGGCACACACACAGTGAACTCACTCTTTGCACCGGTTCCTCCATTGCTCTAGAGAGCTCCGAACCATCAAACTTCTCAGAATAATTCAAGAAAACTCAGTAAGTACTGATTTTATATCTGACCTAAAGCCCAGTTTGGCACAGCATATAATATATCACATGATAATACCTACCCCACAGAAGAAACTCCACAAGGAAAAAGGATGATGAGAAAATCCAAAAATACCCCTCCATCAGAAGCAAGTCCAAGCAGAGCGGCTGCTGCTTCCCTTGTACTTACAGGAGCTTCAGCGTGGGGCAGCTCCGTGACCATTATCACTAAGACAGAGGTTGTCTCCTCCTGCAGCACCCAGCTAACAGCTCAGCAGGAGAGGATCTCTAGCATGAAATGGCCTCAAGGAGGCAAACAGGCAAACAAGGATGCAAAAGGTAAGGGATTTTACAGAAGAGCTTTTCAGAGCTCTCCAGACCAATGGCGCGGCTAATTCTTTAGCTTGGCAACCTCAGCAGTCACCAGCAAAGACTGGACTGAACAAACTGGACTCTGGTGGCCCCAGGAGGAAGCAGAGCTCTCCTGCCGCCCCCCACACCCAAAAGGAGCCGCAGCTTCCAGTCGCCGCCGCAGGGAAACCCCCCGATAGCAGACCCAGGCTGACGGCCCCGCGCTCTGCGGCCAGACTGAGAAGGGAGAAAAGGGGGAAGAAGAAAGATCCAACTCACCAACATCAGACTCTTTGTGGGTTTTGATGATTTCAGCCAATTCAAAATTTCCTGCAATGATGGCCACCTGAAAAGAGAGGGAGGGAAGAGAGTTGAGCGGCTCCAAGCAGCACCGACCCTGCGCTCACTCGCTCTGACCGCGCCATATGGACTCCTAACAGCTGCTTTGCGAGGGGACGGGCGCCAGCGATTGTTCTGCCTCAGCTCACCCAGTCAGGGACCCCTCGGTGGAAACACGCTCTCGGCACCGCGGGGAGAGCCTACGTCCGTGGCTCATGCAACCAGAGGGTGGCGAATAGCTCAGAGACAACCGTCGCCCTCTCCTCACAGCCTGGTGGTGATAACGCCCAATGCCAGCGAGGAATTGATCCTAGGTCCTGCGGGTACTGACAAGATGTTCTCCAGCCTGAAGCTTTCCAGTGGATCCTCATTAGCTGATGAACGGTGACTTACCCGCAACCGGGCTCCCCGCACGTCTCACCTGAACCATCCCGGACTAACTCCTGCTCGCTCCCGGCTGCGCTGCCCGAGGAACCGCTGCCGCTCCCAACGCTGCAGCACCAGCTCACCCCAGTAAAGCCACAGCATTTTACACCAACACTGAATATCGATTTGCCCACCACCTGTCCTGTGGTTTCTCTCCACGGGAAGAACATAGAGAACCCAAAGAACAAGGGATGCGGGGAAGCCGAACGTGGGTCTGTCAGCAAAACACACAGACTAAACCGGTCTGTCTTACACCGGGAACGGCTTCTAGAGGTGCTCGGTCCTGGGAAACCACGGAACAGCAGCGGTTCCACCAGGGCAGGCCAACATGTGTAAGAGGAGAGAGACTGAGGTGCCACTCCTGAAGCAAGGCTTCAGCCGACAGACTAGTGACGTCACTTGACTCCTTGTTGATTTCTTACATATTTGGGAAAAAAACCCAGAACAGCACCACATCACAGCTAGCAATGCAGAACAACCCAATATTTCCAGAACAAGGCCCAAAAGTATTCTTTTAATGTGGCAAAGAACTGCAGTGAGGTGGTAGGAGCACACAAAATCCATCACTGGTCCCTGGGAAATTAAACTGGGAGAACTGCTCTGGGCTGAGCTGGTTGAGTCCCGCGCCCGACGCCCCCGTGAACCACAGCCACCTCTGCCCTTCCCACCCCTCCCAGCACCCCCAGTCCCCCCAGTCTCTGCTGGGCCTCTTAGACTGGTGCCCTCGCTCAGCACCTGCAGCTAGTTTGGGAACGCGGAGCAGCTGGATCCAGTTGATTCTGGGTGAAAACAAAGTGCTGCTGCTCGGAGGGTGAAAAGGGGTGTGCGAACAGGCTGAGACACAGCTGCTGGCTCTGCCGGTCCCTGCTGGGACCATCACCCCCCGGCCCCCTGCTTCTTTTCATTTAGGGTTGGCATTTGAGACGAACACACGTGGTGTGTCGGTGCTTGAGAGGAAGGTATTTGATCAGAAACCCAGCCCTCCCAGACACCAGCAGCAGCGCTGGCAGCTCCAGCTGCTGAACGCTTCCCGGCCCTCCCACAAGAACAGCTTTGCGAAATACGGGCTTAATTTGCATTTTACCACTAACTTGTGACGAAGGGATATATTTAACTTGGTGACTCAGTGCAGCATGCACACCTCTCTACTATGATCCTTTATCAGCAGAAATAGTCTTACTATCCTCAGCTCAACAATGTTTATGTGAATTTTTTTTTTTTTTCATTTTCTGAGGCCCAGAATTCGCGCTCCACCTCCTCAGCCAGAGCTGGAAGCGATCAGTGGTGGCTGGAAGAAAGGAAACCTTCCTGCTGCATTTGGGAAATTAGGCCACAGTAGCAGAGAAAAATAGAGTACGAATCTCTGTGTTCCCCCCAAGCTTGCTTCAAATTGCGGTCTTTCTGTCTCTCCTTATATATACATCTGCATTTATAAGGTCTGCTCTCCCAGAGGTCACATTCTTTGAGCAGGCTTTTGTGCAGAAGGGCAAATGACCTGAATTTGGGGAAATCTGAAAGCAAAAATAACCAAACTGACCAAAGACTAGAAAGGAGAGTTTAGAAAAAGCACTTGAAGTTCCTCAAACGAACAATTAACGTACGTTCTCCTGTCTCTGTGAAAAATCCAAATTCCAAGTACAAATTCTGAGTCTCCTCAGATGTGGGTCCCGAGAATAATTCCTGAAACGCATGGTGAATGTATGGGGAACGCATGGTGAATGTATGGGGAACGCATGTGCTGTGCCAGGAGCAGCCTCCTCCGCTGCGGTGTCCGCGGGGTCCCTCCCGGCCCAGCCGCGGGAGGGGACGGTCTCCCACCCCCCGGAGGTCCCAGCGCTGGGACCACGGGCAACAGACACCCCCTCCATCCCTCCTCCCGGCCCTGAAGTGCTACAACTTCCCGGGAAGGGGAGAAGAAACATGCTGGATGAGAAGTCTGTTGAGAACAATCTCACACAAATCCCCGGGAAGGGAGACAAGCTCTGCCGGTCGCATTTTTCTGTCTAACTTGGAAAAAGCAACGGAGAGGGAAGGGCTTCACGTATGGCGTCGTGGCCTCAGCCGGTGCTTCCCAGCACACAGGCTCCCCTGGCTACAAGCCACGGTGGTGTCCCCATGCCCCCTGCTTGCCCCCATCCCAGCATCTCTTCCCTGCACGCAATCACACTGATGAAACCCTCCGAGAGACCGCACGACAGACCCTGCCACTGAACTCCTCTAAGTCACCAGCAGCAGCTTTCTGGGGAGAGGTAAACAAGAAAAGGAAGTCTCAAGGATGGAAACTCCAGAAAACAGATTTATTTACTTTTTTTAATATTTCATAGCTAGCAATCTTAGTGCTTCTACACCAAAGTGGGAGGAATTGCTGACTATCAGAAAAAACAGCCTGACTTCCTCACAGAAGATAAATGACGCCATTTCAAGCCAAAAGCCAGGTGTCCCACATAGGAATGCCATCCTAGCATCACAGCCAAGCTTCTTACCCGGGAGATGCCACGGAGACAGCAGACATCATGCAAAGGGCATCTCCCACCATGTCTTGCCCCGATGCTACAAACACAGATTCTGTCCTACCCACGGCACCCACTCAACACCGAAAATCCACGTTCAGGCCACACAAGACAGACAACCACGCTATGGCTCTGGCACGGGGTTACCTTCTCAAACACTGTAACACCTTGAGTCATTCCATGGCCTGATATCAAAGTGACAACGCTTTCTAATCTAACAGCAATTTGCCTATTTTTATCTTTTTAGGCAAAATCAGTAATTTCCAAAAGAAGAAGGAGGGGTATCCGAACCAGCTCTGCAGCACGTCATCTCTCTGTGCTTTTAAAGTCTTAAAACTTAACAGCAGAGAAAGACCATTTAAATATGCCTGGATATGCCTGGTAAGAGTCATAGCTCTGAGATCTAACCCAGCTTCTGGAGATAACAGCACTGGGAAAACAAACAAACAAAAAGCCCGCTGCACTGCATGAAACCGTGAGAGGGTCCCCCAGCGCCTCCTGCCCCTGGTGACACCGGCTGGCTCAGAGCTCGGGCAGGGGCTGCTGAGGATTCACCACGAACACAAGAGCAGCAGCCTGCCGAGGAGCGATAGCACGGGGGGGCCCTCAGAGCACACGGGGGTACCCAGTCTCTACAGAAGAGAAGCCAAAGGAGCCCATGTCCACATTGTGCAGGCCTTGGGCACAGCTGGCTGGGGCGGCTGCCTCCTCGCTCCACCTCGCACAGGTCTCTCACAGAGGTGTGCACTCACTGCTTTGCCACCAAATGGAAAGCGAAGATGCACAGAGACAGAATCCCGGAATGCTGTGGGGTTGGCGGGGACCTCTGGAGAGCACCCAGTCCAACCCCCTGCCAGAGCAGGCTCACCCAGAGCACGTCCCACAGGAACGGCTCCAGGGGGGTTGGAATGTCTCCACAGAAGGAGACTCCACCACCTCTCTGGGCAGCCTCTGCCAGGGCTCTGACACCCTCACAGCAAACAAGGTCCTCCTCATGGTCAGATGGAGCTTCCCCTCTTCCAGTTTGTGCCCGTTCCCTCTTGGCCTGTCCCTGGGCACCACTGGAAAAAGAATGGCCCCATCCTCCTGACACCCACCCTTGAAGTATTTAGAAGCGTTGATCAGATCCCCCCTCACTCTGCTCTTCTCCAGACTCAACAGACCCAAGTCCCTCAGCCTTTCCTCAGCAGAGAGATGTTCTAGTCCCCTCATCATCTTGGTAGCCCTTTGCTGTGCCCTCTCCAGCAGTTCCCTGGAGGGTTAAACAACTTTAAACCATGGCACCTAATGGGGTTTTCATCCTGGGCCTCCTTTTATTTTTCTTGTTCTGAATTATCACCGTACACTGGTATTGAAGGATCTGTTATCTCCTGGCACTGAGTTGTAACTTATGATGTCGAGCAAAGAACAAAGACTCTTCCTGCCCTCAGAGTGCCCGGCAGGAAGCTCCAGCTCCAGTCCTGCAGGTTTCCTGGGGAAGGAAGAACCCCAGCACAAAGGAATATGAACTCTATTTTGATGATCCTGCCACCACAGCCAGGATTCAGTGCTCCTGTGGAGGGCTCAGGTAGGAATATCTTCAGGGATAAGAGTCCTGGCCAACCTGCAACACGGTATTTTACGTGGGAAATGTGAAGAATAGCTACCCTGAAGACTGGAAAAAAAAAAAAAATTTCCTGGTGCAATGACAATGGATACAATCACCTTGAACTTGTCCTCATGAGTATGGACATTGCTAGGTCCAAGGTGGGTTTCCACCATCATCTGCTTGTTGATCCCTAAAAATATCCACAGTAAAGCCCTATTCCCCTGTGATGAGGAAGGGACAGGTCCTATGGCACGCAAAGCTTACGGACAGGCTGCCACCACTGGAGACATCACCTTGTAACGGTCTCAAAGAGAAGGAGAGTTGGGAACCGGGAGACAGAAGAGTAGCAAAACATCTCAAGTAGCCATGAGTCACAGACTCCTAGCCACATGCATCCGAGTTAAGGGAAGCATCCAGTTGACATAAAAGCTGATAAAGATCTTCACAAAGTGGGAAGAAAAAGTAAGAGAGGGAGGCAAAGAGATCAAGTTCAGTGCAGGTGTTTATGTTTTTGATGATAACTTCAAAAGGGAGTTACTTGGATGTAGGTCAGAAGAACACCAAGTAGATGCCAGAGCGGCTCTGAAAACACTGGTATGTTCACATATTTTCATACCTGAAAAAGCTCATACTTCCCCCCCCACCCCCTACCCCGCTGGAACCTCTCACTTGACAGGGGGAAGACTCTTTCTGAACCAAAGAAACCCCCATGTCGTTCACTCCATATTAAAGCACACCCTGCTCTCAGAGGTGTTTCCCAGTTTCAAACTGCAGCAATTTGAGAAGTCCAGAACTTCGCTGTTACCATCCTACGTGTGCAAGAGGCACCAGGAGCAGCGATGGACACGGGGCGCAGAGGCAGAGCCATGAGGAGGCAGGTGAAATGAGGCAGCAGTGGCTCTAGGAGATGATGGAGCAAGAAGGAAACAACCACCAGCGATGCTGCTGGGCAAAAACGGAGCAGACCTTCCGTGGAAGAGGAATGTAAAAGGGCTCATTGGGTAGGGTGCAGGCAGCCAATTTATTGTCAGAACACATTGAATCTACTCAGCTCTCCTCAGACCCTGTCAACATGCCAGACTCTGTTGTCAACTATTTTTGTATTGCTTTACCCAAGACCTCTCCAATTATTGAGGCTTCCCACTGTTGATGATGTTCTACCCCTCCATTATCCCAGATAACAGCAGAATGAGTCTTTTTAATCATCACACTTTATTTAATCAGGTAGCACTGCTCTATGTCTGGACTTTTTTCCAAGTTGTCTACCTTCCCTTGGCCAGGCAGACTTCAGGCATGTTCTATATTTGTTCTAGATTTCCAGAAGTCTGGCAGTCCCAGTAGGTCAATCCCACCGCTCGCATACGGCGGCTCCATCTGGGCTGCCATATGAGCAGAGACTCTAGATACGCTCGCAGCAATGTGTGCTGCCACCACACTGCACAGATGCAGCCGGTCTGATGCTTCCTGGGCACGTCGCCGGGGTCAGTCACCGTATGACTACGCTGTAGACCCAACACCTCCTGGAAGCAACAGACAGACCTCCTGCGCGTCTGCCACACAGCTCATCTGGGACAAACCCATCTCGGATGCCCTCTGTGCCCGCAAACCAGCCATACAACACGTATGCAGTAGATCCAGTACCTCCTGGAAACACCCAACTTGCATGGTCTATACAGCAAATGAGCATTTATTCTTCCTATGGACCACACACTGAGCCTGTGCCTTAGCAGAGGCCCTTTGGCCAGGCAGCCTGACTAACTGCTGCCATTAAACCTACGAGGTGCATCTGCGAATGATCTGGATCAGACAGTGGGTAAATGTAAACAAACATGAGAAACAAAAAATATACAAAGCTGCAACCACTCAGCTCCAGGTTGAGAGAGACAGAGACCTTTCTCAGTGTTTTCAGATGAGGCGCACAGCACTACTGGGAAAACAAGATGATTCTCCCACTGAAATGCATCACAAAACTACCCTAAAGAGAGATGGACGACGCTGTGATCTCCTCCATCAAGGGCAGCAGGGTGTTCTCAACTCTGAATGTTTCCGGGAAGCAGGAACAACCCTTACAAAGGCACCTTGGAGCCATCATGCTCAGGAAGCCTTTGAGCTGGAGGAGGAGAAACGTGACCTCCAGACTGAGAGGAGTGAATCTCACCTCTGTCAGGACTGACGTTTCCAGCAGGGCTGATAACCATCGGTACAGGCTACAAGGAGAACAGTGGTGTGTTATCCAAGAAGTACTGGTACCAGCCCCACCAGCAGCCTTGGCACGGGGATGTTGCCCCCCTACACCCTGCTATGACACTTGAGGGCCACGGCAGTGGCGTGCTGGGCAGCCACACAGGCCAAAAAGCGCCATGTCCCAGAGGTCACAATTTCTATGAGCATGCTGTGCTGCAGAAAGGCTCTGGGAATAAGCTTCAGCTTCCTGCAGAGACCAGAGGTGGGTTGGTGGCATCTCCTGAAAGTTCAGAAAAAAGATTCTGCAAGGGAAGAACGACAGATTTGGCCAGAGCCATCTGCACAGAAACCTCCCAACACCAAAAGCATGCCTTAAAAATTCAAGTCATGGCTACTTGTCACAGGGAGACGAATGCAAGGTCCATGGATAGTCATTGCCTGGGAAGAGAGTACCTCAGACACAGGAGAGAGGGCGGACATATCAGTGAGGATATTTCTTGGCTGCCTTCTTCAGATGGAGTCATGATGGATAGTGCTACCTAGAGCAGGCAGAACAGGATAGAGAGGACAGGCTGGTCCTCCTGGGGAAGAGTTGGTCAGTCTGGTCTCTGGTCCAGCCAGCACTGAAGGATGCTCTCAAGGGACTGGAGAGTGCATAGATCTGTGTCCAGAACAGTCCTTACCACCAGCATTAGACATGGGTCTGACAGACCTTCCGAGAGCTACCAAACCCAGCCTGAAGGATGGGGAAATGCAGGGCCTCCTGAGCAGAACAGAGACTCCTGTGCAGCATCAGTGACTGGAGCACGACCACTGCGGGTCAGGGAAAATTTCAAGTCAGCAACATCATCTGGATAATCGAAGCTGAGATGGCATCTGACTCAGAATTAGATCAGTCTCACACTGAAGACTGGAGGAGGAGTGGGAGGGAGCCAGGAGGCCAGAAACCTGATCAATTTTTACAAGACAAACTTTAAATGAAAAGAGAGAGAAAGCAAATCAAATAAAATGAGGATAAGAAGAAAGCCTTGAGAGAGTAGGTAAATAAATAAAAAAAAAAAAAAAAGAATTCATCAGGCAAATGAAAGCTGCTCTTGGCAAGCAGACTGCCCCGCGCCTGGAGCAGCGCACACAAGAACCTACGGTGCCCACGGAGGTGCCACGTGGGAGAGGGAGACGCACATCCCCCGCGGGGCGGCAAGGCTGGGGTACTGCTCCCCCGGGACACACACCCCCCTGAGAGCCTGCCCACGCTCAGCCTCCCAGAAAAACAACCACCAGCCTCTTACAGCGACAGAACATCATTCATGGGCAGATAGTCTTCTCATGGTCTGCAGTCTTCTACTCCAGCAATGGGAAGCCCTGAGTTCAAGCACATTATGATTGATAATAGAAGCTGAATAAAGCAGTAAGCTACCCGGAGAAAACTTTTTCAATCTGTCACAAAGAAGAGAAGTCAGAGGTCTGTCCTCGGTCCATCACAGGCGATACAGCTGCAGACAGCAAGGCAGAAGAGGCGAGAAGGCAGGAGCTTTGCAGGGACAGGGGAACGCATCCTCCCCGAGTAGCGCGGAGACCTCCCAGCTGTGGCAGAGGAGGACGGCAGGCAGCATCTGCTCAGTCATTAATGTGCAAATATGCAAGTGCTCATAAGTTACAGAAAGCCTTGAAAAAACAAGTGGAGGATCTTTCCATACCCTCTAAAACACTGGGTCCTGGGAAATCAGAGAAATTCCAGGGAACAGGAGGACTATCAGTGCTTTTAAACACTTACAATTATCAAAAGCACGGACTTCAGAACCACAGGCCGAGCCACCTGGCATCAGTCCCAGCGTCACCTCACTCACAACATCTAGGTTGCTTTGTAAAATCTTCACAGGGGCCCTGTATGGTACATTAAGAACACCGACACGTATTTAGCATTTAGAATGCTTTTCTGAGTTATTTCCTCCTGCATACTTTATGCCAGTTTTGATACCGTAGACTCTAATTAGATTTTACTCTTGTTTTACTGATAATTTCCCTAGTTTTGGGAAAGTAAATCTTGTTAAAAGAAAAAAGCATAACACATAAAGTCTGATTGACAAGTTTATGAGTCTGGCTGACAGAAGCAGCGACATCTGAAATCGGGAAGACGAAACCCAGTAAGGTGTAGTACAAACCATTACACTTGGAATGGAGAAACCAAGTGACTAAACCCGAGGCGGAGAACAACTGGCTGGGCCGTGTAAAGCACGAAACAACGCGCAGTAACGGCGGTAACCCCAACTGAACACAAGTCAAGAAAACGGTGACATTGCATAAAGACAAATTTAATTCTAGGAGTTGGAAAAGACACTTGAAAATCTTGACCACTGAGGAGAGACTGACAGAAGTGGGTTTGCTCACCGCAAATCTTAAAAGAGTATCACAAAAAGGCTGGTGATGGATTATCCCACCAGTCCACTGCCCGAAGGACAAATACGCTTACATTGCAAGAAAAAATGATTAAAATCCAAGAACAAATTCCTGATTTTCTCAGCACAGAGGAGGACTGAGAAAACCCTACTTCGACTAAATGTAGGGTTTCCTCAGCTGACAGTTTTTAAGCAGATTTGACAAACGTTTCCAGGGCTGATTGCCTACTCTGAGTAACTAGAAAAAGTGGTATCTTGACCTCCATACAAGGCATTTGTGCCCAGAAATGTAGAATACAACACATACACCTTTTTCTGTGAAAGTATATCTCAATATCTAGATATGTATATGAATATACATGTGTGTGCGTTTATAATTTGCTATATACAATTTATCTTGCTCAAACTGTATCTGATAACACAGTTAATACAAAACTGTATTTTGTAATCACCAAGCAGGATGTTACGCGACGCTACCGCTCAGGTTCCTGGCCCAAACCTCCCATTTGCTAGTAACAACCACTGAGCCCAAGGTATCGATGCCGAGGGTAAAACTGAAGGTGCATGGTCTGGTGGGACAACAGGGCTGTGAGCAAGGGCACCCCATCAGACAGTAGGGAAAAACTTCAGCATAAACTCTCTGAATGATACTGAACCATAAAGACTAATTGAAAGTATCAATTAGGAATATGCAGGAATTCAGCTATGAGCTCCACCTGCCACAGTGGCAGGAGCTGTGCAAAAGTTCTGGGTCACTCCTGGAGCCAAGGTGAAAAAGAACGTAGGGACAGCGGAAGATTCACATGATGGACACAAAGGCGATCCAGTAGCCTTTAAAATATGAAAGTTAAAGAGATCAAGCTATTGTCCTTCTCAATGGAGATGGTGACCACTGTGCGTAGGAGCTAAGGTGTGGGGAAGAAGTCCAACTGCAAGGGTTTCCAACAGCTGCAACACACACGAGAGCTAACAACAGGATGGTTAAACCAGGCAGAGTAACACCGAGGTAAGAGATGATTTCTAGCAGTGGAGGTAACACAAAGGGAGGAGGCAGACTCCACCACCCAGCGGGTGGACCTGGCAGCCCCGCGGAGCCCAGAGCCGAGTACCCATCCCACCCCGGGATGAGGGGGATGGGTTTGCCTGCACCTTGCATTGGTGCCCCCAAAACCCCGTTTCCAGCCCTGGATCAAGACTGAGCTTGCACTCCAGAGAGTTAATGAATTTTTACTTTCAGGAGGAAGAGGAGGCGGCCACTTAACCTGTAACTCCCAATAGGCGTAAGGAGACACAACGACTGAAGAATGGGAGAAGCCACCCCTACCCAAGCCAGGACTGTCACGTATTGGGCACATGAGAAGAGCTTCTCCGTCTGGTGGTGGGGACAGTTCCCCACACCCCCAGGAGGTGCTGAGCCCAGCTCGGCCCCGCAGCCAAACCCAGAGATACCGATCTCACCCCTGGAAAACATCGACACTCTAAAAGGAACAAATGGGCATTGCAGTCACTAATAGTTTATTTTCATTGGAAACTGCACTTTTAAAGTCTGGATTATGAGCAAGATTTAATAATCTGAAGTATAAGAAGGGTTAGAAGAAGCTGGGTTACTGTGTTACCTGACCGTTAAGGACAGCAAAGAGCCTGAGCACAGATGATTGATTTCTCAGAAGTCCCAAGCTTTAATTAATTGTATGTTAGAAGTTAACAATCATGCTTTTAAATGCTGAGTTTCCCCTCTCAGATAGTAGAGGCAGTAAGTTTGAGGAAGATGTGTTGCATTTTTAATACATAACAGGTTGAATAACCACTCCAAGTGCCAACAGGAACTCCACACCTCCATAAATTATTTTAATTTCCACTATAGTAGAGGGAGAAAGCAGAATCAGTAGGCTCCGCACACACCGGCAAAACCCACAACCCTGAGTGTCCAAATGTGTGACAAGAGAGAACAGATGGAGGAGGACAAGGTGACTGTTGTAGCGACAACAAGACAAATATGGAGCTTATTAGTAAAAATAATGCTATAGGCACCCTCACATCAGCTAAAATTTTTGGCGTGAGTTAGGACTAAGCCTTTAAAACACAGCAAAGAGCAGATGTTGTTCCCGCGCTTCACACACGTTGAGGACCGATGCAAGCTCCCAGCTGAGCCACTAAACCGTAAAACATCTACCACCTCCATCACCTCCTTCCAAGCGTCCTTAGCGCTGAGCACTAATAACCTATGTGAGTAGAATTAAATCTGTGAATTTCTATGACATCACAAGATACGATGCCATTAATAACTTTGAAATTCAAACACTGTCAGCTAGAATTGCAGTTCAATTAGAGAAATCACAGTTAACTGAAGACATTCTTTAACAAAATCCCTCCATTTGAGAATATTCTGTTGCCCGGGCAACATGACTGCAAATTGGAGAGTTCAGACCATGATGTCTATTTTAAAGCAACAAGATACAAATCTTTGAAGAAAATACATCTAACAACCTGTTTGTATCGTACCAGAAAGTTGATACCAATGGTGTGTTAAGATAACATCAAAGTGTAAGTCTCTAAGGGCTTAAGGAGAGCCACTCACACTGCTGAATGGCCGGATTACACCCGCGACAGACACAGGAGAGGTTGAGAAAGGCCGAGGTACAAGACAGGACCCAGCCAGGAGGGTGCGCGGAGCCTGGGGGGACAGTGGGGGAGCCAAGGGACTGCATCAGGGGGACAGGGGAGCGTTGGTGCCACCAGTGCCAAGGGGTTTGCTGGCCTTTTGCTGGAGCTTTTTCCTCCACAGTCACTGCCATCACACAGCAGGTATCACCAGATCAGCTGTGCCTCAAATCTGACACACAGAATTTGGGGCATGACCTCCTTTGTGCCTGGCTCTGCACGCGATTCTGAATTGCCGTTACTGTTCAACAAAGAGCCAGAGATGTGCAGACCATGGGCAGAGTCACACTGCCAAAACCCTGCCAGGAGTCATGGCAGGTGTCATGCTGTACCCTGCTGGAGAGGGCACAGCAAAGGGCTACCAAGATGATGAGGGGACTAGAACATCTCTCTGCTGAGGAAAGGCTGAGGGACTTGGGTCTGTTGAGTCTGGAGAAGAGCAGAGTGAGGGGGGATCTCATCAACGCCTACAAATACTTCAAGGGTGGGTGTCAGGAGGATGGGGCCAGTCTTTTTCCAGTGGTGCCCAGGGACAGGACAAGAGGGAACGGGCACAAACTGGAACATAAGAAGCTCCATCTGACCATGAGGAGGACCTTGTTTGCTGTGAGGGTGTCAGAGCCCTGGCAGAGGCTGCCCAGAGAGGTGGTAGAGTCTCCTTCTGTGGAGACATTCAAACCCCGCCTGAAGACATTCCTGTGGACCTGCTCTGGGTGGACCTGCTCTGGCAGGGGGTTGGACTAGATGATCTCCAGAGGTCCCTGCCAACCCCATGTGATTCTGTCAGTGGGGAGCTGAGATCATCTGCAACAGATCTCAGATGCCTGGAAACAAAGAGAAGTTCCAACCAGCTTCAATGGCATGGAGCAAGGAGAGGAACATCACCCTATGGACCAGGAAACTTAATTCTACTGTCCAGAAAATGCCAGGCAAAACAGGGATAACCAACATCAGCAATTTGTCAAGAGCTAACCAAACTGAAGGGCTCCAAGGTACTTCTAGGAGAGGGCAGCAGCCAGGCTTGGTGACCAGCAAAGAAACTGAAGGTATCACATAGCCATCTTCTGCAAAAAAAATGACAGCCTTGTGTGACATTCTCAGAAACAACAGAAATTAAATCTAGCTGAAACTCCTGCCAAGCGATGAAAAACTGATCAGAAAGCTAATTCATGACTAACTGTCAGACTAAAAATGTATGCTAAATGGATTTCACAGGACCCTACCCCAGGTTCAGTAGTATTCAATTTTTTCATTAGCAGCCCGGGTGATGGAGTGCCGAATATTAAATTCCTAGATGAGACCAAGCTGGAAGGAGCTGCAAAGTCATTAGAGGATTAGAATCGAAATGGTTGTTGGAAACTCAAGAAGTGGGCTGGCGGGAAGATTTAGTTGATAGAGACAAATGTAATGACAGTTCATGTATGGGGATCACAGATGATGGAGCCAGCCCCTCCTGCGAGGGGTGCTCCGAGCAGGAGTCAGTGGGGAAGGTCTGTCTGGGCACAAGGAAGAGACTCCTCAGCAGGAGAAGAGACTCCTCAGCAGGAGAAGAGACTCCTCAGCAGGAGAAGAGACTCCTCAGCAGGAGAAGGGCTGAGCGCGGGAATGAGCCCAAGGTGGGAGCCCTCGAGGCAAGGCGGCTTGATGAGCCCAGCCAGGAAGGACCTGAGCACCCTCCGCATCCATGGGACCATCCCGTCGGAGCGGGAGGGTTGGAGGAGAGACACCCCCGAGTATCCCCAGCCCGGATGGCTCAGAGCCTGCGGCACCGGGCGCAAACACTGGCTCGGAGACAGCAGGCAGCAGCCCTGACGAAGATCTGAGGATTGCAGGATCACAAGCTGAAAATGAGTCAACAAAGTCACGCTGTGGCAGAAAAGGGAAAACATACCAGGATTTACAATTAGCAGCCTCACCTCTAACACGTGTGATGTAAACTCTCTGCTTGGTGCAGAATAGGTTGGGTTTCAGCTGGAGAAGGCTACTTTTAGGAACAGAGTTAAATGAAAGATACGGGGAGAATCCAGAGTAAATCAATAGTAATGATCGGATTATGCTTTCAAGGTCTCTGCAGGGAGGCCTGTGTGCCCCGGGATATTCAGCCCAGAGAATAGAAGATTGGGTGGGGAAGGGGTGATCTGACTGTAAAAACAGAAAGAAGGCAGCTGCACTGAGGACAAAAATAATCTGTTCTCAATAGCCATGGAAAAGTAATGGGCTTAAAATTCAATAAGAAAGATTCAGGTTGGGTGTCAGAAAAGGCTCTCTGAGAGCGCAGGCGGCTCGGAGGGCAGGAGCAGGCACCCTGGGGGGTCACCAGCAGCTTTTGCAAACACCAGACATAGAACTGTCAGACGGAGCCGATCCTGGGGTGGGGGGCAGGACAGCCCAAAAAATCCTCTCAGGTCCCTTTGCAGTCCTAGCTTTGGACTGCCTTCTCCCGTGGGGCAGCTGGCTCTGGGCGAGGGGAGCACAGAGAAGGTTGTCAGCCCCGGTCGTGGGGGAGGTGTTCGGCATGGTCTCCCACAGCATCCTAATTGCCAAAGGGGACAGGGATGGTCTGGGCAGGAGGATGGCAAGGTAGGTGCAAAGCTGGCTGGGCCACCGGGCTCAAAGGGTGGGGACGGGCCATGCGAGTCCAGCTGGTGGCTGGGTACGAGCCCATTCCTCAGGGATACCGTTTGGTGTCTTCGTTGACTGCTGGGACAATGGAGGGAGATCCCTGTCACCAACCTGGGGAGCAGCCAAGGGCAGGGATGCTTGTCCACAGGACCTCCCCACGATGGAGAAAGGGACAGATGGGGACCGGTGGGGCTCAGCCGGGACCAGGGCCAGGTCCTGCCTGTGTGCTACAGCAGGATGGGGCAACCAGCTTCCCTGAAAAGGCCTGGGGGGTCCCAGGGCCTCTCAGACCTGGCTCCAGCCAGAACACCCCCTGCCCTGTGTCTGACCATCATTAGCCAGCACCTCCCTGTAGAGCACCCTCCAGGCTCTGCAGGGAGGTGATCGCTCTACAAGTACCCCGAGTTCAGGCAATGAATTCCTTACATCAAGTTAAACATCTGTCTGAAGTGTTCATAGTCAACTTAAAGGCTGAATAAAGTAAAAGAGAGGAGATTCAGAGTAGATCTAAGGTGTTTTACACTGAGGGTGGTGAGCCCCTGGCCCAGGTTGCCCAGAGAAGCTGTGGCTGCCCCATCCCTGGAGGGGTTCAAGGCCAGGTTGGAGGGGGCTTGGAGCAACCTGCTCTGGTGGGAGGTGTCCCTGCCCAGGGCAGGGGGTGGCACTGGGGCGGCTTTAAAGGTCCCTTCAACCCAAACCATTCTATGATTCTATGACTAAAACCTCTGGCACATGCTTGAATTTCATGACCAAGGCCAGTATTGCCAGTTAGAGACACCAGCACAAGTGACTGGGTGCACCACAGCCAGAGCAGCTCTACATCCACAAAGCCTCTACGAGTGATAACAAGAAACTCTGTTCACTTAAAGCGTGACTATGTACAAAACAAAACCACCAAAAACCCCATCACCACAAAGATGTGTTTAGAAGAATTTAACCTGGGGAAAGGGGAGGATAAAAAAACCACCACACAAAAATATGGCAATCAAAAGGACAAATAACTCTCTGACAGAAAAGCAGCAGCTCTCATTGTTAAAGTTCAGTGGAATTAGAAGAAATTGGAAACAACTCCTTGCATACTGTTTTTATATTCTGCATATGATAATCCTGTATAAATGGAAAAGTTCAACCATGAGTATCATGAGAACAAAGAAATTTGTACAAATTTGGCATTTACTGATCATTAAGAAACTTGTCTGCACTTCTGAAGCCTACATCAGACGTGTTTGTGAAGAGCCAACACGAGTGATCCCATAGCTCCCCTGGCACGCAAGTTCGATGGGAAAGAAATCACCTTCTATGTTTAGTTTCACATACCAGACTCGATACCAGTCACTTGCTCACATACACAAGCAAACCTTTAGAAAATTATGATTTTTTTTTTCAAATAAATAACACTGGATTATTAACTCTTGACAATTAAAACTTGCAGTGCTGAGTTCACATTTTGATAGGTCCTCATAGCCATCTTTACTGGTTCTAAAAGCTACATTTATAACAAGCTCATGCATTTATAATAATTTTCTAGTGTATGCCTTGGGTAAGTAAATGGACCAAAGCAGAGTGCAAATTAAATAGAGCCAAATGGTTTCCCATGGTTTCTTACATGGCGTGATTTGGTACTATGAGCAGCACTTGGGTACCATCAGCCCTGATGGCCACAGTCTGGACATCAGAAACATCACCGAGGAGACAAGGGAAAAGTCTCCTTTGACTTTGGCCAAGCAACGAGATTTGTGGAAGACACAGATGAGAAGCCTCCATCCAGAAAAGGCACGTCAAAGGTGCTATCTTCCATTTGGATGATTCCAATGGAACCACCTTCCATTACTGCTGGGAAAGGAGGATTGCAAGAACACATGCAGAACGAAGATGACTTAGGCCCATGCAAACACAGCTGTGAACTAGAAACACTCCAATACCCATTCGTTTCCCCTTGAACTACCAATTACAGCAAGGGCTGTCATATAGCCACCATGGTTGACCCACAGACCTTCCAAGAACATACAGGGGCAGCTTAAGGAACCTCCAAAACCTTCCAGGTGAGGAAAATCCATCTTGACATTGAGAACACAAAGCTCAGTCTCCATGTTAGAGATGTGAGGTTTGGGAAAGAACACAGGGAAGTTCATATTGTGAATAAGATAAAAACTTGGATGATTGTTAGAAACTGCTGGCACCTCTAACAGGCCACTGGGAAACACAGTGCAAGGCAAGCCATGACTTGACCATAAGGACCTGAACCCTTCCTACTTTTTACGCAGGGGTAAGGGCAACTGGAAAAGCTACTTTTATTTTTAAAAAGGTGAAAAAATGACCCAGAGATTCAAAGTACAGGGATGCCAGTATGTGACACCTGGTTTAATCCCATCAGAGTACTGAGCTCCTGAGAAAGAAAGCACTTGAGTGAGTCCTTAAGACATCTAAAAATCAGGGAGGAAAAGGAAAGCGAGACCTGATGCACTGGCAGAGACCAGGGGATCAGAAACCAAAGGGCTTAGCCCGGTTAAGGCAGGGTCTTACTCCCACAGGGAGCAGCTGGGACTGATGGGGAAGCAGATGCAGAGGCACAGGCAGCAGAACCAGACCGTTTGGTGCGGCTACAGAACAGCAGCCACTGAGGATTCTCCTGCTGTTTACAGGGAAATCTCTACATGGAGGAGAGGAGGGCTCCTGCGGTGGCAGCAGATCTCCAGCCCCACACAAGGCAGACTGCTGAGACAGGAGTGGCACAGATGGCCCGACCTCTGTGATATGGAGGTGGAGAAACCAGTAGTTATTTCAGAGGACACAGGGAAGCAAGACAGATGGAGTCTTCCATGTCTCATCTTTATCTGTGCAGAGATTAGGCCACTGCAGCATGGACAAGTGGACAGTTCGATGGGGAAAAACTGGTTGGATAGTTGGGCTCAGAGTGGTTGTTAATGGATCATTCTCTGCCCAATGGCCAGTGACTGGCAACTGCAACAGCACTACAGGCAACTGCTGGAGAGGGCACAGCAAAGGGCTACCAAGATGATGAGGGGACTAGAACATCTCTCTGCTGAGGAAAGGCTGAGGGACTTGGGTCTTTTCAGTCTAGAGAAGAGCAGAGTGAGGGGGGATCTGATCAACGCCTCTAAATACTTCAAGGGTGGGCGTCAGGAGGATGGGGCCATTCTTTTTCCAGTGGTGCCCAGGGACAGGACAAGAGGGAACGGGCACAAACTGCAACAGGGGAAGCTCCATCTCACCATGAGGAGGACCTTGTTTGCTGTGAGGGTGTCAGAGCCCTGGAAGAGGCTGCCCAGAGAGATGGTGGAGTCTCCTTCTCTGGAGACATTCCAACCCCCCTGGAGATGTTCCTGTGGGACGTGCTCTGGGTGAGCCTGCTCTGGCAGGGGGTTGGACTGGGTGCTCTCCAGAGGTCCCTGCCAACCCCATATGATTCTGTTTCTGTGATTCTGTGACAGGTGGACACCACAGAGATCAAGTTTGCAGATAACACCAAACTGGGGGGAATGGTCAATATCCACAAGGGCAGGGCTGCCACCCAGACGGACCTGGACAGGCTGGAGAAACAGGCCAGTTTAGAGCCACGGGGACAGTGACTTTGAAAAGAGTAGAGGGTATCTCCCTTCCTCTCACACCCTTGTTAAGGAAGACCCCATCAAACCACTTCTCATCAGCTGGATGTCAAACCCCAGTGTGACACAGGAAGGCTGTTTCACATGGTCTGTCTGCACCACCAGGTGTGGATCATCCTTCTGATGAAGTTCAGCTTGCAAAGGTAAATGATTTCATTTCCAAGTCAAATCATGTGATTTGCCTGCTCAGGGAGGGACACAGTCATTCACAGAATTTGAAAGGTCTTCTCTTCTGTAATCACTCTGTCAACCTGACATTGAGGAAAGGGAAAAGAGAAACCCAAAGCACTGCAGCTGAACAGCAGCGAGCACTTAATACTTTCGTGAACACCACAAGAAAGCGTAGACAAGCTGACCTGGGGGACTCTGAGCTGTTGATAGTCCCATGCAAGAACAAGACTGAAGTAGTGAGGGTGGGTAATCTTATCACAACATAAAAAAACACCTCTTAAAGAAAAAGACTTATAGACAAGTCTTCACCCTCCTAAGGGACAGAACGTTGCCAAACGTTCCCATCCTGAACTTAAACTTATGGATACAGGATTTCAGCTGCCTGGGATCCAGGGTGGGAGGGAGGACACCACTGACTGACTCAGCCACCATTCACGGTCTTTGCGCAACTGCCTTCCTGTGGGCCTGTCCACACGTTCCAGCCCTCTGCTGGGTACCTTCCTGTTGTTCAAAGCGGGTGGTGGGTTCACCACATCCACAGCAGCAACTGCCAGTGTTCACGGTCCCAGCTTGAGTCCCTGTCCTTCCCATCACAGGCTCCCAATCCACCACACACTCCAGTGGCCAACACCCCCGGTCCCATCAGTGACCACCTCAAGACACAGGGGAGGTTTGAGAGATGACCTCATAGACCTCATTAGACCTCATAGCGGCCTTCCAGTACCTGAGGGGGGGCTACAGGAAGGCTGGGGAGGGTCTGTTTACAAAGGCCTGCAGCGACAGGACGAGGGGCAATGGTTTTAAGCGGGAGAAGGGGAGATTTAGATTGGATATTAGGAAAAAATTCTTTACCATGAGGGTGGTGGAACACTGGAACAGGTTGCCCAGGGAGGTGGTTGAGGCCCCTTCCCTTGAGATATTCAAGGTGAAGCTCGACGAGGCCCTGGGCAACCTGGTCTAGTTGGGGGTGTCCCTGCTGACTGCGGGGAGGTCGGACTAGATGACCTTTGGAGGTCCCTTCTGGCCTGGACCAATCTATGAATCTATGACGAGTGCTTTGGCAGCAATTTGTTTCTGATCAAAAATACTGCTAAAGCAGCTGGAAGGGGGAAAAAAAGAAAGAAAAAAAAAATAACAAAAACCCCTCCAACTTTCTTTTCGTCCAGTAAATTTTGAGTATGCAATATATAACCTGAAAAATGGTGTCTCCATCCTTCTGTGAGAACATATTTGGATGAGGCGGGGAAGCTTTGGGAAGGACTGCACCTGCACAGGGGACTCTCTTAGACAATTTATGGATGAAAAGCCAGCTAAGAGCAGTTGAAGACGTAAGTACAAACCTGGCTTGGGACATCAGAGGTCAGACTGCCAGAAGCTGGGAAGATACTCTGGGAAAACTCTCCCCCTAAACCCACCCTGTTCTTCCTCTCCCCCCTGAAGCCTGTTTGCAGCCACAAAGAGGTGATGCTGCTCCGGGCACTCCTGCCCCACACTCCATGAGTGGGGAACCGGTCTCTGCAGCAGGAGGAGCCCCGCACAGCGGGAGGCAGAACATCACCCTGGGCCATGAGCACGCTGATCTGCCTCGGGGAAGATAACCAAGTAGATTACAGCTTCTCAACCCGCTAAATTACTCCCTGCTATCTCGAGTCATCTCAGGCCACTGGCACCAAGCTATCTGATTAACTGCAGCAATCAAATTAACAGGAGTTATGTACAGTAACCTGACCAAACAGCCTTGCAGCAGCAGAGGTATCTTCAGGAGCTGCCAGCAGCCACAGAAGGGCTGGGGTGTCACCCCTCATCCCGGCTCCGCTCCCTCTGCCGGGTGGGACTCAGCCGCTGGAAGGCAGCACCCCATCACCACGGCCAGGAGAAGGAGACACAGGAGAAAGCACCAGACTTTTCAGGGGACACCAACTTAATGACATGCTGAAGTCTCGAGCAAGAGACCGAAGCTGTGAGTCGGAGAGTTCCTCTTTGACAGCTGGGAACTGAAGGCAGCACATCACTAACACTAAATTCTGGTTTGGATTTGCCAATACACAAATCCATTGGGTCACCAACCACACTTTTCAGTCTCTGGAACAGAAACTTCCAATTGCTCGCACTACTTCAAAACGGGAAAGACAAACACCGTTTTTCCCTCATTAAGACCCACTAGGGCTCTGCAGGACACGAGCAGGAGCCATTTGCCACCCTCCACCACCTGCCACACCACCCCACGTCCTGCAAACACCCAAAGCACAAAGACTGCCCAGTGACATGGCACTTCAGGGCATGCTCTAGTGCCCGAGATTGTTGGTTTGTGTCTGTTTGTTTGGTGTGGGTTTTTTTGTCGGTTTGTTTTTTTGTTTTTTGTTGGGTTTTTTTTTTGTGTTTGGACTCGATGATCTCAAAGGTCCCTTCCAACCATGAAGATTCTGTGATTCTCCATCTCTTGATTCCAAAAGTTCAGCTCATCTCAAAAAGGAGGCAGCAGTTTCCTGCAAAAAGGCCTTCCCTGGAAATAAATATTTTAACATTAAATCAGAGAGGAGTCAGATGGGACTGTCCTCAACTCCCTGCACAGAGGGCAGCAGTCTCCGAGCAGGACAGACAGGATCACAGAATTGTTGGAGTTGGAAGGGACCTCTAGAGATCATCTCGTCCAACTCCCCTGCTAAAGCAGGGTTGCCCAGAGCACATCACTCAGGGCTGCATCCAGGCGGGTCTTGAAGATCTCCAGAGAAGGGGACTCCACACCCTCCCTGGGCAGCCTGTTCCAGGGCTCTGCCACCCTCACCGGAAAGAAGTTCTTCCTCATATTTGAGTGGACCTTGCCACATGAAGCCCTTTCATGACCCACCTCGCGAGGCAGGAGATATCACAGGGCAGAAAGAGGAGGGTCTGAGCCACGGTGGATTTGCAGAGAACAGGGCTGAGCTCAGGCATCCTCCAGCATCCACTGTGGTTGGCAAGGTCATGCCATGGCTCAGAGCAAAGCTGTGGTGGCACCCATCCTCCTGAGCATCCCGCCAGAGCCAGTCCCACTGTGGTCCCCAGGCCTCTGTGGAGGGGAGGACGAGTCTCCCCTTCTCTGCAGGGAGACACCCACACTTCATCACACAAACGACATTCCCAGATATGACCAGACAACCATCACTAACAGGAGAATTATCTGAATGGTGTAAATGTCAAGTTCCTGCACATGGCAAAACACCAGACCGCCTTTAAGGATGCTCAGTTTGACCTTCAAGGCCCATTTTTTCCCTCAGCCTCCAAACCAAAACAAAACACAGCTTGAAAGTAATATCATCTCAGCCTTAATAAAGAAAGTACTTTTAAACAAGACTATAAGCTACGAATTCATTTCCCAAAACTACCTGAGTGTTTCCAGTTCCTCACACTGTACACACAGGTGATTCACAAGTGATTATCTCCACACGGCTGCCTGATCCCTCTATACAACCGTGGTGAGCACACACACGAGTTCCATGCACTCTTTTTAGGATAATACGCTTAATCTGAATTAAAACCTACTTAACACTTGAATGAAACACTTGCATGAAATCCTCATGCAGAACAGAGCACCGCTGCAGCAGGGGGCTTGGGGAGTCCACGGCCAGCAAGCGGCCAGGTCGGGTCAGATGTTCTCCAGCTTTCCTGCGTGTTCCTGGCATGGGCCGCACAGGGATTTGGTGCCTTTTCAGTGGAGTTGGTCCCTCGGGACACACGAGGGTCACTGGTCGTACCCACCGCTCCTGCACAGAGGAACGCTGGCACAGCCCAGCACAGCGTGGCCGATTTCCTGCCCGCAGAGCATCCGCCCAGCCATTCCCTGCCCGCATACCCCTGGACGTGCTGCCGCTCCAACGGCGCCGATCACATCTGTAACGGAGCCTCTATCTCAGAGGGGCCACCTGTGATGTCCGCAGGGACTGCATGACCTAAAGCCGCTATGAACAACACTGAGAAGCGAGAAGAGGCATATCTAAAGGGCTAATAATTAGTGAGCTCATCTGCAGCCACCCGAGCTGGTGTGTGAGTAAGACGCCGACAGACGGTCTCTGCTCTCAAGGGACACCTGAGGATTAGTATCAGTCGGACAATGAGTCACAACATTTCTGAAAGCTCCTCAGGCAAATGACCGCACTTTGGTAAGAGCACAGACAGAACAGAACGGCTATTCCCAGCTCAAAAGCTTTAAAGAAGAGGGGCAAAGCAGACCTTGGGTGGGAAGAGCCCTCCTGCATCGCACACCACAGCCTGCAGGCAGTCGCTGCCCGCCAGCTGCAAACTTACGGAAGGAGCCAAACTGCAAAATGCCCGAGTTTCCCTCCTCCACCTGCCTTATCCAGTGTATTTACTGGAAAGCTGTTCCAGAGTCTCACTCCTCTTCTGGCTGGAGGTCTTCTAACTTCCAGCTTAAGTCAATTAATGAGTTTAGGTGCATTGATTTCTGTGGCATCACTGTCCTTTATTTCTAAGGACTCTGCTCCTTCTCTAACATTTACTGCAACATTTCTACAGACAGCAATAACGTCTCCTTTCCAACCCCGTTCTGCATGACCCAACAAGCCAAGCTCTTGCAGTCTCCCACCATAAGACACCACCTTCACAGCCCTTTCTATGTGCACCCCGCATTCTCTTCCCTCCCTCCGGCCCCTGCAATTAAGCCGGTGTCAGATCAGACACCCTGAACCGATAGGTTTGTTGCCGTGAGCTTTACCCCCCACATGCCCAGGACTCGTCGCAGGGGCTGCCCTCGCTGGGGACCACGAGGGGTTCTGCGGGGGGACGGGGCCCGGTGCTTGCTGCCTCACCTGGAATGCTGTCTGGCTGTTGTAGTTGCGAATGTCTTTGCTCGCCCCGCGGAAGAGGAGAACCCGAGCGCAGCTCTCCTGTGAAGGCAAGCGAGGGGGAAAGGGAAGAGGCCAATTAGCACCGCAGACGTGACAATGAAGAAACAAATCATGTGGTTTGATCGCCCTCAGAAAGCCTCCTTGGACAAGAGCGAGGAAAGATGCTCAGCCCCTACGAACTGCCCACCCCCACGCTGACCAAGTCCACCCACCTGCATGCAGCCCTGGGGCGCCGTGGACATGCCCCAACACCAGCCCAGGAGCGCAGCTGCAAGCACAGCAGCCACCACACGTTCCCCAATATTGCTGTTTCCTAAAGCCTTTCATTGGTTTTGTTTTGAACGCTCTGTGCTTCTGAATGATGTCAATTCAATGTGTTTATGAGCCCCTGCGCTCTTCAATGCCGCTCTGCCCACCCACCCCAGTGGACAGACCCCAGGTACAGGAGCTCCTGGTGTGCAGAACGCACCCGTGAGAACCCAACAGACCACACATCACCCTCCGTGTACCACTGTCCACAGAAAAACATCACAGGGTTCCATTTTTAAAGCATGGAAACCTCAAACTGAAAATGCCCTTTATAATCAAAAGCCACATAATACAATGCATAAAAAAACTCCAGGAAGAGCAAACCTACATAAGAAATCCTTAGATACTGACCTGCATGTCTCAGAAAGAGAACAGGGGGCCTGCAAGATCAGAGAGGGCTCTTCCACCACCCTCCATTCCTCCTGAACTGAGCTTAGTGACCACACAGCAGATAAAGCAGAAACAGTGCCCTGTGTTGCCTGGACAGTCTTCTCCAAAATTCAGAGATCAGTAGTAAGAATTCAGGGCCATTTGTGAGAAGGACAGGACCCCAGTCCCCACAGCTTTCCCAGAGCAGGGTGAAAGCCACAGGATGTGTCCCCAGGTGCTGCCTCAGATTAAATGTGATCACCTGGGCCCAATTAGCAACTCTCCACCCAGGCAAACCGCTCCCTCCCAGCCAGGAGCGGGGCTGGCTGCGAAGGAGGAATAGGAACCAGAGGAGAAATTACAGCACTTTAGGCAGTAAATCAGCAAAAACATCTTGGGAAGGGGAACAGATTAAACCATGGACTGCTCTCTGGTCCTGCCTCTTGGGAAATCCAAAATCAGGCCGGTGCTACAAACAGCATCAGCCTCATCCCAGGTCAGAGTGTCGATACGCTTCAGAAGAACCTTTCTGGGTCTGGGAACAGTTGTAACCATGAGAAGATGTCCCAGCCCAATGTCGTGCTCTGTCTCAGGCAGGCAGGTGGCCCATCTACACCTTGTTCTCATGCCCCAAACCACACGGATGTACCTGGTTATAGAGAGCACAGATGTGAAGAGCAGTGTTTCCTGAGGCGTTCTGTGCAGTCATATCAGCTCCGTAGAAGAGAAGATGCTCCAGGTGCTGAACATGGCCATAACGACATGCCTGCTCGAAACCCAAAACAGAAAAATGAAATAGAAAATCAAGGAGCAGCAGGAAGATGATAAATTCCTTAACACCCTCATGGTAGAAAAGTCGAATCAGGCTGGACCTGTAACTAGAAAGTCCCATTGACATGCATGTACACACACTGCTGCTCCTCAGAGCAATATACAACCCAATACTTATTGGAGAAATTACCTCTACATCAATTGCAAATTTGGGGTCAGCATCACAGTGGTACCAGGGCCTCCTCCAGACTGTTTGCTCTCTCAGTGTAATAATTTGCTGAAAAGAAGCCCTGAAGCACAAGCAGGCAAAGAGGAGGGCAATGGACCTACATCCCTAGTTTACTGCTGTGGCATTTTCCTCTACATTTGGTCCATTCTGGGACCAGCAGCCCTCAAAGACCTGCCAAGGGAAGGTAGGATGGGGAAGGAGGGCAGTCATATTCACCGAATCGAGATCACAGACACACATCTCTTGTTTTTTCATTCTCATCCACTCATCCATGGCTGTGCCAGTATTCATCCACCTCGCAGGGCACTCAGAGCTGGGTTGTTTCAGGAGGCCACAGGCCCAAAGACAACCTGTCCTCCTAATGGCCCAAGACAAGGGGACTCCGGGCAGAGCCAGAGCATCCTCCATTCTCCCAGAGTTTCTCAGTCTTGAAGCGCAAGGCCAGCTCACATCACCTAACCCCTGGCCCATGTCTTCCCCATACCAAACCCACTTAGTGTGTAAAACGGGGACATGTACAACTGTGGTTTGGGCATTGGACTGAGATCCCAAAGCACTATCCTACAAGCTAGCTGCAATATGGGGAGGATCCCAGGCACCACTGACCAAACAGAGCAGCCTGAGCGTTGGCCCGGGATGGATCCAGGGCTGTTCCTGGACCATGTGTGAGTCCTACACACCAGAGCCTGGCCCCTGCGCTGGCCACCCCTGACAAACAGGGCCTCCACCGCCTGCAGCACCCATGGGGACAGGACAAGCCTCTCCACCGGCCGCAGGACAGTGGTCACCCCAGCCACATCCCGTCCCGCCATCCATCCCACCTGGTGGATCTCCTGCCAGCCGTTCTCATCCACGCAGCCAAGCCGGGCGTAGTCATGCAGCAGGAGCTCGCAGCAGTAGGGATCCCCCCCCACCATGGCACTGTGGTACAGGGGTGTCAGCCCCCGGCTGTCTTTGTAGTCCGGGGAGGCACCCAGGTCCAGCAGCGTCTGCAAGAGAAGCGCCTGCCTCGCTCTGCCTTCGAGCAGCTGCGCAGGAGGAAAACCTGCCCTGCAGAGGGTCTGGGGATGCTGTGGCCACAGCAGCGGGCAGTGCCCACCCAATCTTCCCCCCAGGGCTCACATTATCACTGCCGTGCTCTTGTAATGGGCTGCGCCCCCCGAGAGCAACACACAAGATGCTTTGGCCCAGGGAGGACAGAACCACATGGCCAGAGGAGGCCACGGAGATGTTCTGAGGGCTGGAGCCCCTCTGCTGTGAGGACAGGCTGAGAGAGTTGGGGGGGTTCAGCCTGAAGAAAAGAAGGCTCCGGGGAGACCTTAGAGCCCCTTCCAGTCCCTCAAGGGGCTCCAGGAAAGCTGGGGAGGGAAGCTCCCTCTTGATGAGGGAGGGGAGCCATAGGAGGAAGGGGAAGGGTTTTAAGCTGAAAAAGGGGAGATTGAGGTGAGATGTGGGGAAGAACTTCCTTGCTGTGAGGGTGGTGAGAGCCTGGCCCAGGTTGCCCAGAGAAGCCATGGCTGCCCCATCCCTGGAGGGGTTCAAGGCCAGGTTGGAGGGGGCTTGGAGCAACCTGCTCTGGTGGGAGGTGTCCCTGCCCAGGGCAGGGGGTGGCACTGGGGAGGCTTTAAGGTCCCTTCCCACCCAAACCATTCTGTGATTCTAACCCTGCCATCAGCCAGGATGGGGCGGGAGGGAGCTGGGGCGCAGGGCAGAGGGGAAGGAGAGCCCCCCGACTGTGTCCAGCTTTGGAGTCCTCAACACAGGAAGGACATGGACCTGTTGGAACGGGCCCAGCGGAGGGCCACAAAGATGATCAGAGGGACGGAGCACCTCCCCTATGAAGACAGGCTGAGAGAGCTGGGGTTGTTCAGCCTGGAGAAGAGAAGGCTCCGGGGAGACCTCATAGCAGCCTTCCAATATCTGAAGGGAGCCTACAGGAGAGCCGGAGAGGGACTCTTTGTCAGGAAGTGTAGTGACAGGACAAGGGGTAATGGTTTTAAATTGGAAGAGGGGAGATTTAGATTAGATATTAGGAGGAAATTCTTTCCTGTGAGGGTGGTGAGGCACTGGAACAGGTTGCCCAGAGAAGTTGTGGATGCCCCATCCCTGGAGGTGTTTAAGGCCAGGCTGGATGGGGCTTTGAGCAACCTGCTCTAGTGGAGGTGTCCCTGCCCAAGGCAGGGGGCTTGGAACTCGATGATCTTTGGGGTCCCTTCCAACTCTAACCATTCTGTGATTCTATGATTCTATGACTCACCAGCAGCGCCGCGTGGTTGCGGCACCGGACAGCCTTGTGGAGAGCGGTCATTCCCTCCCGCGTCCGGAAATCCAGGTGCGCTCCCCCGTTGCGCAGCGCCTTGATCATCTCGGCGCTGAGCTCCAGCTGGGCGGCCGCCGTCAGGGGACACTCTGCAGAGCCCCAGGAGGGAGACGGGTGAGGACCGCGGGGACGCCCACCCCATCCACGGGCACCACCGACCTCTCGCTCGGCCACGGCTCCCACCCGGTCTCCAGCAACGCGGGGTGCTCCCTGCTCCCCACCTCGAGGGAGCTGCACCAAACCCTGCGTCCGCTCCCAGCCCTGCTCAGACTCCAGCTGTTCCCTGACATGCCGTGTGGGCAACCAGCTGCCCATGGGTTCTTCTGGGTGCGAGCCCCGCAGAGGAGAGGGGCAGGAAAGCGCGGGCAGTCTAAGGAATTGCAGGAATGCCGCTGCTGGCTCCTGCCCTGCAGGGAAGCACGCACCTGGACACACCATTTATACGAAGGGGAGAAGAAGGGGGGTGAAAACTGGCATCTTTGTTTAGTTTCTCCCCACAGCAAGGCATGGAGAAGGGGCTGCTGTTGTGGGGGAGAGGCTCAGCTATGCACCCCAGAACCCCCCAGCATCCAGGGAGCTGCCCTGGGCTCCCTGGGGCACGGCTGTCCCACGGCCGGTCCTCACCACCCCCCCTCACCAGCAGCAAGCTCCAAACGTGAAACACAGCCCCCCTGCATCTGTGCAACCCCCCTCACCTCCGAGGAGCCCGGCTCAGACCTGCACAAACTCAACGGCTCCCACCAGGAGCAGTCCCGACTCCCAGGAGCGCCGGGCACGCAGGACCGGCTCTCCTTAGGGACATCATTTGAGCAGCCGACAGAAGAACTAGGGAAATCCCTTCCAACAGTCCCCCCTCACCAAGTGCACCCCCACCGGCCCCAGCCACCCCCTGCTGTTGTTTTTCAGGTGGGAGCAGAGCCCCGATGCCCATCTGCTGCTCTCTGCAGCTCCAAAATGCTCTGTGCCGTAGAGACAAAGCCTCTCCCAACCTCTGCACCCTTCTCTCAAGGACCCAATTTCAGCGGCCACCTCAGTTCTCCAGAAGTAGAACCTGACCCCAGCCCCTGCAGGACCCCAGCATGGTCCCGCGCCGACACACGTGAAGGTGGATACGTGTGAAGGTGGACCCCTCCCTGGGCGGGGGCCACGCAGCGACACAGGGTGGGGGGCTCTGTCCCACCCCGACCTGAGCTGCAAGAGGACCGCGGTCGCCTGCCCACGGGCTGACGTGAGAGCACAAAGAAGGAAGAAAAAATGTCCTTTGATAGAAAATGAGTAAAACCTCCTTAAGAGACAGAATGTTTTTCCGAACATTTTGATTATTAAATAATTTGTTTTCTTCAGAGTGCAATATTTCAAAAAAAAAAAAAAATGCACCTTCTTTCTCAAACAAATCCCTACGTTTTTCCACCCAAACCCCCATACCACCAAGCAGCAATGCTGACACTGTGTGAAATAAGATGCCATCAGCCAGAAATACAGTTGTGTATTTTTTAGAAAAGTAATTTGCACATAAATTAAAATATCTCGATTTAGTAGAAATAACTATTTAAATGAGAATAATAAAATGGTTTGAAATACAACTAAAAAAGATTACAAATATTAATTTTAGAGCATTGCTATTAGCCAAATTTTTAAAGGAGATAGGTAGAGGTCACACAAGGTCCTGTAGCTTTGTGAAAACTCTCTGGGTTTTGTGCTACAAGACACCAATATGAAAAAAAGGAAGATTACTGAGGGCTGTTGTCAAGAGGATTAAAGTGGGTTCACCAATAAGAGGAACCACCAGTAAATGAGAACGTTGCAGCTGGGTCTTCTGAGGACCCGTTCCCTGCTCAAAACTGTCAATCATTTTTAACAACAATCTGGAAGAAAACAGGAAGTAATCTCTAAGAGATTTCACACACACACACCAATGTTATATATGGCAAAGTCAATGGTACAAGGAATAAAAAAGCTTCATGCATACATTGCCCAACATCAAACTTCAGCAGAGGGCAGGTGCGATGCTTCACAGCTAGAAAATAAGGGGCATATTTTAAGCATGAGGGTAATTACCATTGTAACAACATCCCTATTACACGGGAACATCCACACGACCAGCACCATCGAGAAAAAGCAGTGGAAACATCTCCGCAGCTCAGCGATAGCTGTGAAGACAAGGGTTCGGTGGAGGGTCTACAACCCTTCTCACACCGGGAGAGAGCAGCGCCAGACGCAGCCCAAGAGATGGTGGAAAACACCACCATTTGTCACCACTGAAGGATGGATGCGCTGCTGATGTGGTGCCGGGGGAGGTTCTCGAACACCTTGATGGAGTTGGCAGGGACATGGCTGTGGCTCAGAAGAGCTGGGCAGCCATGGTGGAAGCGCAGTTTGCTCTTCCATCGAAGCAGGATGGGGATGAGGTTCTGACTCACCCACCGCACACCGAGGGAGACGAAGAACAGGAGACCATGGGTGAGCTCCTGGGGCAGGAGAGCCCTTCTCCTCCTCCCCACCAACGACAAAACCACCCGCTGTGCAGCTCCCCAGCGCCCACCTCCAGCCGAAGGCAGAGGGAAGCCAGACAGGAGAGCCCAGTGAAGTTATGGTCTTTAAGCACCATCACTTATCTCCTGTGCCAAACACCATTGCTTTCATTTCTGTCGTTATCACTGGCTTTCAGGTACTGCTTTTCTACCATCATTTCTATAAAATCTCTTGTTTATTGATGGTTATTTTTAATTATTTTGAGAGTGCACACTTGGCCCTTGCAGAGTGATAGAACTCGGGCTGTTACCAACTGCAGGCTGTGCCTACGAACCGAGGCATCCCCACCAGTCCCTGCTCCCGGCGCCCGTTCCCATCGCTGCACGAGGAACACACAGCTCGTTTCAGTCTCTCCACTTAAATGAGACAAACTTTTCAAATAGGCACAAGACAGAGGAAACAAGTCTTTGAATCTTCCTTTAGTCTCAGCTATTAATATGCCAAATTCAATTGAAAAAATCTATCAGGTTGTCTTGAATCCTGAGGACTGAGAAAGGTCCAAGTAGAGCACTTCGAGATGCACCGAATGAACTGCAGCCAGTAATTTGTTCACTAAATCTAATCTAATCATTATTTAATCTAGGATTTTAGTGATTACGCTCTGTTAATTCTTGGAAACGTGCGTATCCAAATATATGCTTAAGGTAATTAACTAATAAGTGCATAAGATCTGTAGCAGAAAGCAAGAACCAGCAGGACAAGGCCTTGCACGTTGCACGTGTAAGAGCCTGATGCCCGGGCGTGAGGAGGAGCTGGGGGTGGGCTCTGCCTGTGGGCTACCAGGGAGCCGGGATCCGCAGCCCGGGTTTGAGGGGGGCTCATGAGAAAGATGGGGACAGAGCGTTTAGCAGGGCCTTTTGTGACAGGACAAGGGGAAATGGCTTTAAACTAAAGGAGGGAAGATTTAGAAAGACATGTTTTACGCTGAGGGTGGTGAGAGCCTGGCCCAGGTTGCCCAGAGAAGCTGTGGCTGCCCCATCCCTGGAGGGGTTCAAGGCCAGGTTGGAGGGGGCTTGGAGCAACCTGCTCTGGTGGGAGGTGTCCCTGCCCAGGGCAGGGGGTGGCACTGGGGGGGCTTTAAGGTCCCTTCCAACCAAACTGTTCTATGATTCTAGTTCATTTCTGCTCCACTTAAAAGAGTGGTTTCTCTACATTTTTGTCTTGTAACTATGTTTTCTCTTCATTCTGCTAAAAGCAGCTTAGGCTGAAAAGCATTGCTAATGTTTTAATTGCACAGAAAGTATTCTGGCAATGCTCAGGGCAGTCACTTCTGTGAAAGCAATGAATCCAGACAAGGCTGCGTTGTTCAATAAAACACCTGAGCTCCTGAACCCAGAACCGGTCTGAGATCCCCATCCTGCCAACCACAGCCGTCTCCACATCAGGTGTTATCCACACACCCCCCAGAAGCCGGCAGCAAAGAGACAACTTGAGAGGACACCACCCTGTCAGGGATGGGGATGCTCCTCTGCTGCAGAAGCAGCAAGCTGAGGAGGCTCCTCACATTTGGAGGTGCCATGAGAACCGAATTCACATGGCGAGGGAAGGTGAGAAGCCCCAGAGAGTGTTCCAACACGAGCAGAAACAACCTCTCCACTCTGATAACAGAGTTAAAAAAAAAATAAATTAAAAAAATCTGTGTCACTCCAGGACTTCGTTTGTCAGTTAGGAAAAGGGACACTCCTCTGTTCAGGCTGAGATGACAACAGGCTTGATATGAAAGTTTTTGTGCAAGCTCCTGGAGAGCATGGTCAGTGTCCACACTGTGTTCCTACACAGACCCACAGCACACAACCACAGAAAACATCTGCCTGTCACAAATACACCTGTAAGTGGAACCTCGTGGAACTGTTTTTCATCTCCAGTTTCAGTTCAACTCATTTTTCATTAATTTCCAGTTACACATTCAATTCAAAGAGATGACACCAATTGCTTAAAAAAAACCAAAACGGTTTAAAGCAACTAGATGAACAGATTTTAAACCAAGAAGGACAATAACTTCACAAACCACAAGCCACTGGAGTTTCAGCCAGTGTTTCCCCGTCTAACCACTGCGGCCAGCTCAACCAAAGCTCAACCTTTAGCTATGACAACTGAAAGCAACAGAAAATATTTCATGTCTGAAGGTGAGTTATTCAGGCTGTTAATCAAGTAATTGCGCGTGTACCCTGAAGGCACAATGCCGCAGCTGGCCAGGACGCGGCGCAGCCGGAGCCGGAGTGAGCTCCCCGTGCCTGGGGCAGGGGCTTTTTCCCAGCAGAATGGGAAAGCTGGGGAGGCTCTGCCACGCACAGCAAGTGTTCCTCCCCAATTACCTACTCTCGCTGCTATTTGTCCTCGCATCGCGCTGGGACCGCAGTCCCTGCTGCTGCACGCAGCCCAGATTCTTCTTTGTAAATGCAATGATTTCCTCTCATTCTCCTGCTGCTCCCCAGCTGCCACCCCACGTTAAATATTGAGGATTGACTTTCTCTTTTCTACATGCTAAACTACCGCTCAGGCTCGGCTCTAATTTTAGAATAACGGTAACTTTGCAAGTATTTTCTTTACACCCTTAAAATGTACCTACAGAAAGCAACTGTGAAATTTTTCTTTTAATCTCTTTCAAAGACTGTTCGTCTCTCCCAGAACATCTTCCCAGGAATCCTGCAGCGCTGAAACATGAATGGTGCCAAATTGGGCTGGGAGGGTTTAGGAGGTGGCTCCTCTCTGCCCTCTCACCCCAGCAGAGCCAGGGGAGGGGGACAATGCGCTGCCCTTCAGCTGTCCCAGCGCAGCTTAGAACAGCTCCCAAAAGCAGCTTAAATGAAGATCCCAGACTTTGTGCTGAAGAGGCTGGGATGAGGCCGTGTCTCCCTGGTGGCTCTGCTGTGGGGATGGCACCACAGAGCACAGGATGTTTTACGGTGAAGCTGGCGTTGTTTGAAGTCCATTAATTGGATTTACTTCCGTAGAAGAACTTCACTCCAAGCAGGGATATCCGCTTGGTCCAGAATAACACGTGACTATTTATATGCCTGTAAATACTTCAAGGGTGGGTGTCAGGAGGATGGGGCCAGTCTTTTTCCAGTGGTGCCCAGGGACAGGACAAGAGGGAACGGGCACAAACTGCAACAGGGGAAGCTCCATCTGACCATGAGGAGGAACTTGCTTGCTGTGAGGGTGTCAGAGCCCTGGAAGAGGCTGCCCAGAGAGGTGGTGGAGTCTCCTTCTCTGGAGACATTCCAACCCCCCTGGAGCCGTTCCTGTGGGACGTGCTCTGGGTGACCCTGCTCTGGCAGGGGGTTGGACTGGGTGCTCTCCAGAGGCCCCTGCCAACCCCATAGCATTCTGTGACAAGCGTGTGACACCCACATAGACAAGGCATGAGGGGACCAAAACCCCCGTGTCTCACCCCAAACCTAGCACTGGCGTCAGAAATACAAGCGAGCTGCACTAACAGCAGAAGGGAACCATTCCCCTCCTAACAGGGACAAGTTGGATGACAAGTCCCAGACCGTGGCTGCTGGAAAGAGAAACCGAGAGTCAGCGCAGGTGTTTTGGTGGCCCAGATGAACTGGGCAACTGTGCGTCGTCCTTCCCATCTACGACAGACACATCCCCTTCTGAACTGCTAGAATCCAAACCTCGGGCAGGGCTGTATGACTTCTCTCCTTTAAAAGAAATAGTCCCTGAGCAAGGGGAGAGCTCTGCTTTCTGGGAAACCCAGCAGGCTGCAGGTAAGACTGAATTTCCCTCTGTTGAATAAGACCATGGATAATGACCCACAAATAATTTCTGCAGGAACATTTTTTCCCCCCTGGTTAAGAGGGGAAGAATAAAAGGTTACAGAAACTGAGAAGAGGATGAGTCATTATTAGGGGTCTGTACTGCAAAGTCTTTGGGACAGTAACACTGCATTCCCTGCCGCAAAAATCAGCAGAGCAGCCACAAACTGCCTTCGGACGGGGATAAGAGAACATTTGTGTTGCACAGGAGCGGCTGAAGAAGAAAGCTTTAGCTGCTGAAAGGATGAATTTCTAAAACCTCAAGGGTTTGTGTTCTCCCCTCCACTTTTGTATAAGGAAGGAGAATAAATGGTGTTTGTAATTATCCAGGCTGCTGAAGTCCAGGCCACACAGAAAGGAGCATTTGGTGTCAGGGCTTATTTGCAATATCCCTGGTAGACTCATCCCCAGAGACACAGCGGATAAAAGAGCATTGCTAATAGCGGTGCTGCTCTGCTGAAAAGGAGAGGAGATTTACCACAGTGATTTCGTAAAGGATGGCTGAGAAATTAAGGCTAGCACTTATGCACTGCAGCTTTTTCTACCTTTGCTAAATACCAAGCACTGGAAATACCATCATTTATTTATCTCTTCTCTTGAAATCTTGGTTGGACATCTGCCCACGGTCCCATCCCTTCACTGACAAACCTGAAAGCTCCGGGTTAAAAATTCAGTATAGAAGTATTCCCAACCAAGGGAAGACTACAGTTTTCAAAGCATCTAGGAGCAAGGAGGCAGCAAAGTGGCCTTTTCTCTCTCCATGCACAGTATCCCTGCAGGTCCTTACAGGAGACGCAGGGGAGCAGGCAAGAAAACTCTAAGACCTTTTGGAAGAGACTGTTTCCTCCCTGTGTCTGTATCCTCTCTAGTTTCAGGTTTTACCAGATTCCCACAGGGCAGAGTCCTGGCTGGTGGACCAGGTGAGCATCTCCTGGCAAAGATGGAGAGCAGCACTGGTTCAGAAGAACTTGGGACAAGGACGTTCAAGAAGTCTCTGAGTAGCTGAAGAAAGCCAAAGCCAAAAAACAAAACCACAAGGTCTAAAAGATTTTGGGTTCCTGGAGGTGGTGTAATGAGGGATGGCTCCTGAAGAGAGAATACTTATGGAAATTTATGGCATTGTTGTCTTCAGGAAGTGAAGGGCCAGAGGAGGACTTATTGCTGGAAACTGTCTCCACTTTGGCTGTTATGGTCGGATACTGCTGTGTGCTGGCTCTCGGGGGGATCCCCTGCACGCAGGGAATGCTCAGCAGCCTGGTCTGCAACAGCTCCCCACTCCCCAGAGGAGGGAAGCCCCATTCACAGCGTTATTCCTCATCACAGAGACCAGGTCCCAACACCGCTGGCCACCACATCATGCGGCTTTGCCATGGGAAGTTTGGCCACATCTGCAGACCTCCCTGGCCAACTGGAGGGAATGTGAGGTCCCGGGGGATAATTCCCAGGCACATGTAGGTTGACAAATGGGTTTGGATGCAATAACGGTATCAAAGGCTTCTGTGCTGCAACGGGAGGCTTCCCGGCAGCCTGCAGGTGCTTCAAGAGCAAATGCAATGAACAAGGCAGCTCCTACAGACCCCCTCAGGCTCCGTCCAGAACTGGAGGCACAGAAACCACTTCTTGAACCAGCTCAGCCTTGGCATAATCAAACTCCAAATCACCAAGGGTCTTCCCCATTCTGGAAGAGGATATTAAGCATTGAATTAATATTCTCCTTTCTCTCTACACCCTTTCTCCGCTTCCACAGGGACTGGCAAGGAGACGGTGTCCTGCAACAAGACTTCACTGGCTTCATCCTCAGCAGCTCCCTCCGTTCCCAGGTTTCCTGTGTCTGGCAAGTCCCAGTGTCCTTCCCAGTTTGGGGAAGCCAGTGGCATCCTCCCCTGATTAACCTCCAGGACAGCACAGGCTCATGTTAGCAGACCTTCTGTGTTGCAGACTGAGACTTGGTCAAGCCCCTAGAATATAAAACTACAGGACAAAATTTTCTTCCATCCATCACCCCTGGCTAGCTAACATAAAGACAGAGCGAGAAGGACACAGAACAACTACATTTTTACTTCACCATTCACCAAAATAAAACGCCACCCTGCACATATGTATATTTATTTTCTCCCAGGACAAGATGGTACAAAAAAGGATCACCACTGACAGGCATCAATCATACTGCGTACCATGCTCCTGCAACGGGCAGGATGAAAACCTGCAGCAGAAAGCAGACAGTCTGAGAAAAATAATTCGCTTTCTCTCTGCCCAATGCCCAATTTCAGATAAAAATGCACCGGGCTCTTAACAACAGCCAAAAAGCATTGACAGGAAACAGGGAGAGGCCTCCAGTCAGAGGAGTCAGACACCACAAAGATGCAGAGCTTGTACACCGCATTCTGCCGAGGGGGTTTGAACATGGAGCACACCACCGCTGACATCTAGTAACGATCAGCATCACGGAATAGGCATCACTGGCAGCACTGAGACCTTCTCCAGGAGGTAGAGAGGCAAGTGTCCTTTCTCATCGTGCTGTTCCACGCGGGTTTGCACACAGAACTCTAACCTAAGGCTCCATCCATATGCGCTGCCACGGTACAGATGTTTACTTTAAAAAAAGAAAAAAATTGCTAGACTAAAGAAAAATAGCCCAAATATATTTATTTTATAAAAGAGCTATTTGTTAAGTCTCTTCCAAACCAACGTTAAGGTATTCATATTAAAGCAACTATCTTTGCTGCTTTGTGCAGCCTTTAAAATATACCATAAATGACATCAGCACAATTTTACACAGAAACACCCTGAAGGCTTGTTAAAATACCCACTTCCAACTGGAATTGTGCTGGCGGAAGAGGCTGCTTCCCCCAGCCTTCCTCCACTGTTCACTGCTAGCCCTTGGTGGGGCTCCATCCTGGCATGCGCTCAGCTCGTCACAGGAGCCTCACCTAATGATCTTCAGTAAAAATGAGCCACTTTATTTTCCAAAACTGTGGTTAATTGAATGATTAGGTACTTGAGATAACTAATTTATCTTCTTGCAGAGGAACAGAAGGCAGGCAGATTGGAACCAGAAGTCCATGATAAATTCCAGAAACTTTTCCTGATGGGAATTGCTATGTGCCTCCTCTGCTTGAGCCCACCTCATCAGAATGGCAGTACCACCACACATGATGGCTCCAGACTTGGAGTCTCAGCTCTATTCAGAGAAGCCCTATGGGTGATGGAACAACAGAGCTAGAGATGACCACACAACAGCAGGGCCCCCACGCTTGGATGGGTCCATCTGGAAGAGTCCTTGTTGAAGGAATCTGAGGCCCTACCGCTCTCAGAAAGGTCACTTGCATGATTTCCCCCCCAGTCAACACAAAAGCCACAAGAAACAACAACAGTGACGCCCACCAAGCTGCAGATGCATGAGGAGACCACACAGGACAGAGCTGCTCATGCGTCACCCAGGGATGGGAACGCAGTGACGGTATCACCACCCTGCACATGCCCAGCCTCAAACTATGCCAACATGACCACTGAAACTGCCACCCGAGCACAGGGCCCACCACGCTGCGCTCAGCATCTCTGCCTCCTCTGCATCCTTCATCCAGCAACTCAGGAAATTCCAGTGTAGTGAACAAGGCCATTGAAAAAAGGACTGCCAAAGGGGCGTTCCATAGGGAACATGGTTTCTCCTCTTCAGGCACGGATCTGTCCCAGCCGCACCAGAGGAAGGGCTGTGCCAAGGATGCACCATGCTCTCCTTGCTGCAGAGGGAGAGAACCAGTCCTGAATATGAAGTGTGAGCTGGTGACAAATGAAAGGTACGGGTCAGAAGTGCACATTGCACCATTGTGCACCATCTGAGATCCAAAGACTCGTGGGAGGACAGCTGGAGAGGAGGCTCAGAGCCAGCCCTAGAGGCAGCCTGAGGAGAAGATCTGCAGGGAGGGAACTGGGGAGACAGAGAAAGCAGGAGAGCAGAGCATCAAGGTGGGCAACAGAACAGGAGAATCAACCACGACCAGCACCGCTGCGAGGAACCCGGCTGGAAGGAGCAAGGAGTTACGACAGAAACAGCCATGTCCAAAACAAGGCAAAATGGGTACGTCAAAGAGGGATGGAGAAGGGAGTTTGAGATGGCTTTTCTTTCCTAGTCTAACTCTGCATTCAGTACTATCATGGCCAGAAGTGAAATAGTTAATAAAAAAATAAGTATTTTATTGTCTATGATTTCTATTTGCTTTTAGCAAGACCATCAGCTTATATTTCTCATATTTTATACTAAGATCCATGAGAGGCCCAGGTCCTGAAAAGCATCACCAAGAAAGACTGTTCTAAGCAGCAGACCAAAACAGCAGATGATCTTCCTCAAGCTGAACACAGAGGGAGGGGGGATCCATCCCCACACATAACTGTGGGTACAAAAGCTCCCTCCACAGTTAATGGAGACCAGGTGACACCTCGGTGGAGTGCAGCTGAGCAATCCCGCGAGTGGGACTCAGCCGCCCAGCAAGGACCCATCTGGCTCCGCGGGCGCCGATCCTACCCCATCCCACCCCATCCCACAGCTCCCCCGCCAGCCCCATGCTGATGTCTCACACTCCCTGGTGCCAGGTGCCCCATCCAGGCAACCGACTCCAGCCTCAGGGCCAGATGCTGAAATGTGTCTGGGTGCCCTTCACCAAAACCTGGAAATCTTGCCAAGGGAACGTAAACCACGCAGCGGCACTGCATTTCCACAGAAGCTGAGGACAGCCCACAATTCTCCATTGGCGCTGGATGAGCCTGGGCAGGTAAAGGGCAGGAACTTGCTGGCAATGGGGCACGAGGACATGGAAGGAAAGCTGAAGGACGGAAAAGTCCATGTTCTCATCCCAGAGATCCCTTCAGTCCTACAAGCACCACAAGGGATCCCACAAAAAGCCACTGGATGTGACTCACCAGCCACATGATGGGAGCAAAACTGGGATGTTCTGGCCCGTTCTGGAGGATTCTCAGTGAATGACCCGACCAGCTCTTCCCAACCCAGAGGTGAGATAATGATCTCGGCTGAGAAATAGGTAGAGCAATTAAGAATACGCTTAACTAAGAACACAAGCAAAATGATTCCAAAGAGAGAAGCAGAGCGCAAGCACAGTATCAGAAGTAATTAAAGCCATTTGACAAAGAATGTGAGGAAGGTTTTTGCTTCCTCTTTGCAAAATGCTCAGAGGCTGGAACACAAGGAAAAGGATGGGGACTGCTTTTACGGGTAGTAAGAGCTGTGATATAATTGTACCGACATCTACAGACAATTACACCATTTTAGAATATCAAGGATGCCTGATTGTTAGGAGAATGAGAAAGTGCCGAGTGGGCAGGGGAGGACCAGAGAATGAGTTCACGTTCAAATCCCATCACCTCTCCTGTGGCCACTGACTACTCAGAACAGGACTCTGAGTGCGTGTGGATTAGCGTCTGAAGTAGTAAGTTGAAAGGTCCTTTATAAGATTTTGTTACGAAGCACTAAAGAAAAAAAGCATTAATTTCTAAGTGTTTATCTCCAAGTTGTATAAATTATCATTTCCACTATTGGGGCAACTCCACTGTGAAGAAAAATGCTGCTGTCCCAGCCAACAAGCAATAAAATATCATTTGATTTTCTAAAAAAGAGAAAACTGATCACTTTTCTCTAGATACTGTTTCACTCCAACATAAGGGAGTGCTACCTTGGATCTCAATATCATAAATAAACATCTGCTAAATACCTGACTGCTGTCCAGTCAGCTAGGAACGACACGGAAAGAAGAAAATCCCAACTAGCCAGGTGAGTATTTGATGCTTCCTGAGGGAATCAATCAAGGGAAATTAGATTAGGTAACTGATCACAGAAAGTGTGGGAGGTTTAAAATTAAAAAGGGAAAGTAAAAGGTGACTGGGAAGTCTTGAAGAACAATTTCTGTGTGACCCAGAACTACAGCTCCGTAAATCCAAGAGGAGAATGGCTGCCCCGTGCCCCTCTCAGGTCAGCAGCACAGAAATGGCTTCCCGGTCCCCGTGCGAGCCAGTCCGTCACCAGGCGATAGCGTGTAACTGCTAGCAAATACAGACAGAAAAATGACCCATCATTTTCTTATTTCGCTGCTGTGAAAATGCATTATTTTCCTTCCATTACCAAATAAGATAATTGGCATGAGCTACCTAATATTTAATAAATTGTTTACATCTAGTGAATGTTTTGTATCATCCTCCTTATCTTCTCCTCAAAGATTTTCCTGGTCCAAAAAAACTTAAATTTTAATACATTTTGAAATATTGGGACATTCAAAAAGACCAGAAGCAAAGCAGCGTCAGGCCAGTGTTCAAAAAGAGAGAAGGAAAACAATCCATGAAAATACAAGTCAGAGAAATAATACCGATCCTGGGAAAAAGCTGGGAAAAGTGATTTGGAATTTAATGGACACAGCATTAAAGAATACCTGTATTATTAACATCTCCCAATCAAGCTTTACAGTAAATAGATCTTCCTGCTCAAACCTAACGCCTTCCCTTGGTACACCACCAGTCTGGCTGATGCAGGTTGCTGCCCTCATGCAAGGTCCTACAGCTGGGTCCTACACAGCACCAAAACAAGTGGTGTTAAACATCAGCCCGGCATGTTCCAAACGAACAGGGAAGAGCCGCAGTCGGAGCAGTCACTGGGGAACGTGGCCCACCACGTGGGCGCTGAAGAGGCTCTTCAGGGTGTTGGAACTTGACTCTATTCTAGATCCTCAACAATTATCCTGAGGTAAATGCAAATTACTGACCAGACTTGTAGATGCCACAAGGCTTGGAAGAGTGCTAGGAGCAAGTGGGGCTGGGTTAGGACCAGGAACCACGGGCACAGAGGCCCTGCAGGATGATGGCTTTGAGAGCCCAGGCTGTGTGGGAAATCAATGGGAATCGAGACCTGGACAGGCTGGAGAGTTGGGCAGAGAGGAACCTGATGAAATTCAACAAGGGCAAGTGTAGGGTGCTGCCCCTGAGGAGGAATATCCCCCTGCACCAGGACAGGTTGGGGGTGACCTGCTGGAGAGCAGCTCTGAGGAGAAAGACCTCGGAGTCCTGGTGGACACCAGGATGCCCAGGAGCCAGCAATGTGCCCTGGTGGCCAAGAAGGCCAGTGGCTCTGGCAGGGGGTTGGACCGGGTGCTCTCCAGAGGTCCCTTCCAACCTCATATCATTCTGTGATTCTGGGAAGAAAAACAACCTCCCCAAAACAACACTCCCAAGCAAGGAACTGATTACTGGTTCCACTTCATTCTGCCCAGTAACCCCAGTTAAGGTGGGGGTAGGACACAAGGCAGGAGGAGGAACAGGAAGGGAGGTCCTCCTGGCCCCTCCATCCAGCAGGACGTAATGTGGGGTCCCAGCCCAGAGCTCCCCAGTCACCCCCATCCTCCCAAACACCCAGAGGCCACAGATCAAGGACCTGCAGGAATTGTTGTGCCTGCCCAGGATGGGTGGCACAGGAGGCAGCATGCTGTCTGCTACCTGCGCTCTTAAAAACCACCTAAAAATGGAGTAGTGACATATAAGTCACAAAAATGACAGGAAAACTAGAGAAAATACCTTCAAATGAAAGACTGGGGGAGTCTGGCCTCTCTTTAATTAAGGAAAGGAAGATTGAATGTTGACTTGATTACCATGTATAAATACCTTCATGTGAAGGCATACCAGGTACTAAAGTGTCTTTAATCTGGAAGATAAAGTATAACGACAGCTGGAAGATGAAGCATACAAATTCAAATGAGAGACGAATTTTAAACCATGAGGGTGATTAACCCAATAACGAAGGAAAGGCAGGGATCTTCTGTTCCCTGAATCAAGATTGATGACTTTCTGTAAGCTTTGCTTAGTGAACAGGCACACACAGAGGGTGAGGAGCATCCTGCAAGACACCAGAGGTGAGGTTGGATGGTACGACAGCTCCATCTGGTCTTAAATTCCAGGAGCCCATGAATACTAAACAGCAGGTTTATGTCATTCTTTCAAGCTCACCAAACAGACTGTAAGGCAAGCAGTAATGAATTGGTTTTGCACAAGAATGAGGACTCCAGAGTGAGGTGTGCAAGACTCCCTCTGCTCTAACACTCTATTTTCACATCTGGTTTTGCCCTGGGTTCTGAACCGGATCCAAATGACTATTTGGGTCAGGTGTTTTCCCCTCTTCCCCCTCTACATCCAAGAGTCTTTTCAGTGCTCAAGAGCCGGCTCCTCTGAGCCTCTACCTTTCTGTGAAATAACATCTGGGTTCAACCCGTATCAGGTCCCAGACTCTCACAGCATCTTTTCAAGCAGCTCTGCAACAGAATATACCCTGGAAAGCTGAATCAGCTTCACAAGAGCAGAGGGCTTTCTTTAAAAGGAAAGATCCCTCAAAATGCTTGTAAGGTCTTGGGCAAAAGTGGAAAGCATGTGGAGCTGAGCTGTTTGGACATGCTCCAGGGCAGACGGTGACCGCACTGGCCTGCTATCAGCTATTTTTCATCTGAGTTGTTCATGGGGACACTCTGGCAGGTTCAGACAGAGCGGCTACACCAGCAAATTAAACATTCCTGGGCACCGTGCAAATGGCTCTTCCCAGAGCTGGGCTGCAACAGCTTTCACCTTCCCAGCTCAGGGGCTGGCAGGGGCTGCTCCCAAAGGGCAGGTGGGATGCAGCCACCTTGTCTGAGAGGACAAGAGAGGGTAATAGTGTCACCGACACCATGCTCCGCCACCTGATCCCACTGCTGAAAAACGGTCTGCACACACCGAGTTCCCGAGTACAGGGGTAGCCAGTGTTTCAGAAACAACCTGAAAAACCATCCAACTGAACCAGAAACACAGGAAATTAATCACCAGGCTGGAGTCTGCTCACGGGTTGGAAACGTGCCCATGATTCACACACAGGAGTCCAACTCTATAATAAATACTAATAAGCTGCATTACTTTAAGAGAGGAACAACAAAAGCAGTAACTCCTCTCAGAACAAGATGATGAGATTTCACAGCAGGGGAAAAGGAGAGAATCCTCCCTTGCTGCCCCATCAATGAGGAGCACGTGCTGGAGTCTGGTCTCACTGCTCACGGCCAGGAGCCCGCAGATGGCCCAGAGCCCACCAGCACCCCAGCAACCAGACCTCTGCGGGGTGTACTTTGTGAACTTTGCTCACATACACAGGGGAAAAAAACAAAAATGAGAAAACAAAAAATCAAGGAAACCAGAGGCCAAGATTTGATTTTCCTGAGCCCCAAAACACTGAAATCTTCTGACTGCTTCACGAAGAGATCCTCAGGCAGCGACTCCAACTCACCAGTCTCAGAGACAGCCTCATCCTCCCCAGAATCCCACACGGAAAGGTGCACGGCCCTGCCGCTCTCTCATTTTGTGCCGTATTCCCAGACTTTGTGTCTTTCCCACACACACACCATCTTCTCCCAAGAGCCTTCTGTAGCTTCACGATCCCAAGACCCAAAGCATCGTAAGAAGACATGCTATTGACAAATTCAATTTTCATCCCTCTCCTCCACACCTTACATTTCAGACAAAATACAGTTTGCTACACCTCCTCAAAAACAACAACTCCCCCAGATTCCCACTGTGTCCCCTGGAAGCTTTCTCCCCCAACCCTGCTCTGTCACCCTCCCCTCTCTGGAGAAGCCAGTCTCACCTCCAGTATCCGGATCGTGAAAGTTGGGGTCCAGTCCCTTCTCCAGCAGTCTGCAGACCTTCTCTGCATTTAGCATCTGCACGTATTCCATGAACTTCTTCAGGTTTGCCTGCAGCCATGACACCCCAGGAAAACACAGAATACAGAGTGTTAACACCCCAGTATGGAGAAAGAAGGCACCGGAGGAATATCCCCATTCAGGAGACCCAAGGCAACCAGCAGGAATAACGCAGCAGCACCCACCAGAGGCCATGGTTCCTCCATCCCTCTCCTCAGTTGGGATCAATCGCCCCATGGAGACCATCAGGGGCTGCCAGCCACCACCCCCTGCCCCACCACAAGTCCCCTGCTAAGGCACCTTCTCTTGGTACATGCCGTGAGGGCTGGCACACACCTTGCACGTGCCTGTGACACGGACACATCCACAGACACGGAACATCATGAACCCCTCAACGGCACAGCGCTGGCTGCAGGAGAGCATCCCAGCCACAGTGGGCACAGCCCGAGGGTCATCCGCCTCCCACCCCAACGCCATGTACGTGTGCCGTGTTGCAAATGCCTATCACCCACCTGCCTGCTGAACTTAAAACACTTCCCAGGAAAGCTCGGGCCACACAAACACCGGCTATTATTGCACAGTGTGACGGGCACGGCTGCCCCGCTGTCTGCTGTGAAACTGTGCTTTATTCTTGGTGGGATTTCCTGTCTTTGGCCAATGACCAAACCTTGTTCTCCTGAGGGGACTGAGGGCTCAGAATGCTCTCCTTTAAGTCCGCCTGGTTTTTGTTGGGTTGTTGGCTTTTTCCCTGTTTTCTCTTTTGGACAGCTATACTGGATGAATACATTATTTTATTAATTTCTAGACTCTAGAAATTGCAGCTCTGCCAGACAGGCAACACTTGGACAGGCTACAGTTTGAAAACACCCATCTCACACATCTCCAGTCCAGATCTTCAGACTTGTGATTGCAGGTTGGCTGGGGCTTTTTTGAGTTAATTTTAATCAAACCTTGCAGTAGCCAGTTTCAGGGAAGGCATGCTAGAAAGTGTCTGACACAGCAGAAATACCGTGCAAGTGAGGTCTTTGGGAAGAGCTCTAACCAACCAGTCAGGCTGCGACCGACGGTCAGGGAACTGCTCTTTCTCCTGCCAACCACTGCACCGCTGCCTGAACACGGCCGAGCAAAGCAGATCTTCCACCCGGCGAAAAAACTCAAGTTTCAACATTTTCCCCTAATTTGATACAGAAAAATTTTTTTTTTTGTATGCAGCAAAATGAATTCCAAAGTGATTCACTTCAAATTTCATTTTGAACATTCCCAGTTGGAAAATAGAAAAAAAAAAATCTGAAAAATACTCAACAGGATGTGGAAATGTGTCCAATTCCTTTCAAAGGCTTCCTAAACAAAATTTCATCACATATTATTTTGCCTAATATTTTCATTTTGTCAAAATGTAATTTTCTCAGGGGAAAACTTAATACCTTTAGAACCAGCTCTAGAGAGGAGCCTGCAAATCCCAAAACTTGGGACCCACAAAGTTCACGGGTGCTGTTCCTCTGACACGCTGAGGAGACTGTGGCGAGAAGTCAGACAGAAAACACCACCTGGATGAAACTTTCCAAGGATGAGACAAATTAATGCTGAGATGTGAACCCAATTTAAAACAAACCCAGCCTCTGTGTGGTGAGTCTGCAGAACCAAACCTAAAACACAGAGCACCTTTTTTTTCTAAAATCAGCACTGTGGAGCTGTGCCATGAACATGCCAGGTGAGGTATGTAAAACTGTACAGCCATCCTAGAGCACCACCCCCTGCAACGTCACTGCATCTCAGCAGAGCTAACTACCTTGGGCAAAACCGCACGGAAACACAGCTCCCCTGCACCCACGGCAGCGCTGAACCCACTGGCTCTGGCCATCTGCGGCAATACCCACACATGCAGAGATGCCGGTGCCACGGGAACGCACCGGATAATGTGCAACGCCACAGACACACGATTCAGGTACCGGGTTCACTGCCATCTGTGCCCCAGGGGTGAGAGCACAGTAAGGGGAGAGCCAAGAGCAGGGAGTCACTGGGGATGGCTGGAGCCACAGCTGGTGCCTCTGTGCGGAGCACAGCCCCCTCCCCGGCTGAGGGAGCTGGGGGTGTTCAGCCTGGAGAAAAGGAGGCTGAGGGGAGACCTTCTCACTCTCTACAACTCCCTGAAAGGAGGGTGTAGCCAGGGGGGGGTCGGTCTCTTCTCCCAAGGAACAGGTGATGGGACAAGAGGAAATGGCCACAAGTTGCACCAGGGGAGATTTAGGATGGAGATTGGGAACAATTTTACACTGAAAGGGTTGTGAAGCCTTGGCAGAGGCTGCCCAGGGCAGTGGTGGAGTCGCCATCCCTGGAGGGATTTCAAAGCCGGGCAGACGTGGTGCTGAGGGACATGGGTCAGTGGTGGCTTTGTCAGTGTTGGGTTGATGGTTAGACTTGATGATCTGAAGGGTCCCTCCCAACCCAGACAATTCTATGATTCTAACCCCCACTGCTTGGTGTTACTTCTCCCCCAAATCCCCTCTCGCCTCACAAGTAGCTGAAACAAACCCCACCTCCTGCTCCGTATCCCTTCAGCTTCCGCACAAGTACAGACGCGCTGACGGGAATCACAGCTGCCTGCCAGCAACAGCACAGACGGGGCTTGACAACTCCAGCAACCGCCTCCAGGATGCCATTCCAAAATGCATCTTCCCAACCATCACCCGATTGTGCAGATTTAACCCTGTTCCTTCTGCTCCCGTTTGTCCACACGCATCATGTCCTTCCAGCAGCCGTTCAGCAGACGATGCTGACCAAACCCAAAGGATCATCCTCCACACGTGGCCCCAATAAACCCATGGCGCTGCCAGTCCCACCAAGAACTGCACCAGCGGTCGGAGGACATGTGGAGGCACAAGCTGAGGAAAGGACTCCCCAACATGTCCCATCCCCTCGACGCTGGCAGCCTCTGCCCACACAGGTCCCTGCTCCAGTGGCCTTCCCAGGGTCCCCAGGGACAGAGGGACACTTGGGTGTGCTCCCGGCAGAGGCCAATGCCGTACCTCTGCCATGCCACAGCAGCTGGTGGCAGTCTCCCTTCTGTGCCACAGTCAGACACATTGAGGCACCAACCCCAACTTCTGTTCCCGAGGGTCTGCCAGCGACTCACTTACAGCCCCAGAAACATATCCTAGTGCCCAGCAGCCGCCGGCTCCTTCAGGTCTCTACTGTTCCAACTGCTCAGGAATTTAAAACATTGTTTGATAGCAGGAAGTTGATGCACTATGTCAACTTTTAATGGTACTTTTTAAATTTAAAAAGGAAACTGAAGAGACTACAAGAGCAAAAGGAGGATGCAGAGAGAGGCATCCTCCATTCTGGGATGTGCACTCTCCCGCTGTAGATGCGTGTTCGTCACCACGGCCCTGTGCACCACGCAGGCGTTAATGTGCACCATGCGGCCGTTAACGGGCCTACACATGGAATTTCCCTTGGGGGGAAATCAGTTACTGCCCTGCGTTTCCCGATGAAGAACACAGAAGGTTCATCTATCCAAGGTCTTGGACCAAACCCACAGCAGCGCTTCAAAAATAATTTATACAACCCAGAAACTTAGCCAGTTAACTTTCATGTAGAAAAATGTTGCATTTCCATCAATTTGTCGTGGCTGACCTGCTCTGCAGCCGTGCCCCAGCCCTGCCGCTCGGTGCCCGTGTTCAGAGGCTGCTGCAGTTCCCAAACTTAACGCTATGGGAGGGGGCAGGACACCAGCACGGTGACTTCTGCACTCCCTTGCCCAGTGCTGCTCCTCCGGGTTTGGTCCTAGTCCTGAGGGAACAACAAAACTGCCTAAGAAAACCAAGAATATAGAGAATGAAAAAGGCTATTTACCAGAGGTGTAATGTTATGGTGTTAGAAGAATCCCCTGCCCAGGATTTCAGTGACAGCCTTTCTCCACTACAAACCAACCTGAAATAAGGCAAAACAAGGAAAGAGACCAAACGAAGGGAAAAGTAAAAAGAGGATCACAACCTAGATGGTGTCTCTGGCCAGGCTTGCTGCCCGGCCATACGAAGGGCTGTGTTCGTGCAGTGGAGGCAGGACACGGCCGAGAGCCAGGAGCGGGGTCACCGCACATGTATGGAGCAGAGCAGAGCAGCCCCGCGCTTGCCTTTGCCAGGAGTTTTCAGTTTCTGATTCTTTACCAACAGAGAGGTATACGGTTAGCTCAGATGAACTGTTTTCCAGAATAAAGCTAGAAAAAAATACGTTGTTTCATTCAAGTTCAATATTTCTATGGCCACAGAGAGAGAGACTGCCGTTTCCATACACAAATCCTGGAGACGCAGCCCGCTGCTTCCCGGACAGCTCTGGGGCGCCACATCAATAGCCAAGTTTGGGAAATGACAGAACTTGGACTGGGTAAAATAACAGGAAACTGCTAATTGAGACACCCTGGTCACTATATGCTTGAAACCAATGCATCAAGGCGCAGGGACTCTCTTCCTTGGAGGCCTCTCGCACACCTTGCCTTTGCAGCCCAACAACCGGAGAACAGGAATGCCCCGTCAAGCTCCCTGCTCCTCCTGGGGGTCCTTCAGGGTCACTGGGAGGAGTCACGGCAGGTCTGGGGAGCCTCCACAGGGGAACCCCAGCTCTGCTGAGGTGTCTGCCGACAGGCGGGGTGCAAGGTTCCCCCTCGACAGCCCCCCCATCCGCTGTTTCAGCGGGTTTGGTCAAAGCTGCCCATCCCCAGGAGGCTGGTGCAGCCGGACCCGCAGCACCCAACATCTGAACCAACACCGAAGAGCTTAACCAAAATCAGACCAGCGCAGTGTGGCCATCCCACCCCTGGCACGGCCATCCCTGCCAGCCTCCTCCTCACAGAGGGGACACGGGGGCTCCTGGGGACCTGCTCCCTACCCGGGCTCCACCGTGGTCACCACAGCAGCCCCCGGCACTACAGCACACCGGGCTGTGCCAAACCAACAATTACAGGAGATTTCAGTTACACTAAAGGTACACCCCCATCTTAAAAACACCCCCGGTTAACCCCAGTTTGCAGCACGACGCCTGACGCGGGTGTCTGTATTTACAAGCATTTACAAAAATGCATTGGTTAAATGACCCTTCTGCCAACAGTCACGAATCCAAGCCTGCTTTTTCTGAATCGTTCAGAATCTGAAGCAAAACACACTTAGCTTCTGAAACCAACTCAAACCCTACAAATGTGTCACAGCCACATCCCTTGCCGGGCACGTTACATCCACTTCTCACAATGAAGCGAATGCTGGTATTTACATCCTTCCATGTGGGTTTTTCAGCTTATGCTGCACAGAAAAGCTTTCCGATCTGATTCTTTTCCACTTCAATTTAGCTAGAAACACAGAGTATTTTCCTTATTATTTGGACTGATTCACTCAAAGCTGAAGGGAGATTTGAGAACTGAGAGAGTACGGAAGCTTGTTTTCCTCCCCCAATCTATGAATAAAACCCTGGTGGGAAAGGAATGAGATCTCATTATTCTAAGAATTTGAGGGATTTGGGGCCAGGTTTTCAAATGTATTAAGGTGACTAGACATGAAGAGAGAGAGCAAATGTCAGACTCCCACTGAAATGAAGGGGAGCTAAGCAGATGCCTAAACCGCTTAAGCAATTTTGAAATCTCACTAGATACTTACTTATTTTCTGGCACTTAAATACCTTTGAGAATTTGTGATGAGAACCACTCATACAAACCAAATCTTCCTTTGTTTAAAAGATCAGTCAGCTTTAAATACAAAAGATATGTACTGATAAATTTACTTTTTGTCTTCCGTGTCCAGTACATTCAAAGCAACATTTATTTAAGTGATAAAGACACAATTTAAAATGTTATTTTCCTTTAATTTTAATTGGATTTCAGCTTTCATCCAAATGCAGTTTGATAGAAATCAAAAGAATAAAAAAATAATCAAAAGGCATTTCATCCCATTTTTTCCTATATGCAAAAATTTAAACCTGAATGTATTTATACAAAGCTCTCTGAATGCTTGAACAAACACTCATCGTGGATCTTCCTGTGAGCGAAAGCACCGTATTTAGTGTGAGGATGATGGCGATTTGCAAATGGCTATCTTTGAATGGCAGTGCTCAACAGAGCCAAGCAAGCTTTCTCTGGGGAGGGAAAAATCCCCAAGACCCAACAAAAACTCACACAAACAGAACTAAGGCCTCGAGTAAGACTCCCCCTGGCTCTTTTGAGGGGTGTTTTAAGTCTCTCCGTTCCCCGGTGGCACAGGCCGGGCCGGGAGCTGTGGGCAGGCAGGACCCCCCTCGCCCCGCGCCAGCGCCGAGGAGGCGATTGAGGAAACTGAGCTCCCACCTCCTCAAGTTTGAGGGACTTCTGTTTGCTCACAAGGATGAGGGACGTGGGAAGGGTGCTGAGGCCGGGAGAGAGCCTGGGGACAGGACGCAGCTCGGCCGCCCGGCCGCAGCCGCCCTGCCGCAGCCCATCACCCTGCGCCAGCACCGAACCACAAGAAAACACAACACCCTCCAGAAGAAAAACACTCACTGAGAGGAAACTGGTGCGAGGGAACAAGCTTCTCTCGAATGGAAAAGAAAGAAAATAAAGGAGGTATTCTTCTTGCAGAGACACCATTCTGTCACTCGCTGAGGGGCAGCAGCCGCAGGCTCCCGGCTCAGGCGCCCAGCACGAGCGGAGACGGCACGGCCCCTTCAAGCCAAGCACATGTTGATGTTTCTGGCAATGTCAGTAGCAAAGAAAGACTAATCTTTTACTGAGGTCCAGTTTGCCCCAACAGCAGCTGGAATTAAGACAAACCATCCGCTCTCCAGAGAGCGGCGGCTGCCGCGGGGTCACAGGCCCTGGAAGAGGCTGGAGAGACCGACCTCCTCCCTCCAGCCGGCGGCTGGACACGCTCTCGCTCCGGCCATTAGGCAGCAGCAAACAGACACCGCATCGATCCCCACAGAAACCCGCAATAATCGATTTCATGACACACCACAGCAATGTTTAACGCTGGCTGGGAGGCTGCCTCGGAGCGTCTCCACACCGGCCCCGAGCCCCTCCAACACTCGCAGGATGGAGGCCCTGCGGAGGCCCAGGCGCGGAGGGGGCCGAGCCCTCGCAGAGGACAGGGGACAGCCCCCGCCACCCCCAGCAGGGACACCGCCTCCACACGGGACACCGCCGGGATGTAACGGTGTTGGCCGGGATAGAGCCGAGCTTCTTCACAGTGGCTGGTGCGGGGCTCTGCCCGGGGTCTGTGCTGGGAACGGTGACGATAGCGCGGGGGTGCGTCAGTCGCTGCTGTGCAGCACTCACAGCCCCAGGGGCTGCTCTGCGCCTCACCTCCCGCCAGCAACGGGCTGGGGGGTACACAGCCGGGACAGTGACCCCAACTGACCAAGGGATGTCCCAGATCACAGGGCGTCCTGCTCAGCTGGGGAAGGAGGAGGAAGGGGGGATGTTTGGAGCGATGGCGTTTGTCTTCCCAAGTCACTGTCACGCGTGATGGAGCCCGGCTGGCCTGGGGATGGCTGAACCCCCGCCTGCCACAAGGCGCAGTGGGTGAATTCCTGAGCTTGCTTTGCTTGCACAGCTTTTGCTTTACCTGTTAAACCATCCTTATCTCAGCCCACCAGTTTTCCCACTTTTACCCTTCCAGTTCTCTCCTAAGACACACCAAAATCCGCATCTGCTGTTACCAGAGGAGGATGGGGGGCCAGGTGGTCTGCAATCACCCCAGGGCAGCCATTAGATTCTGCTGTCCTGCCCTTCATCCATTGGTTCGTCTGGGCAGAAGGAGAAGCCAGAGACAAGCAAAAGGTCTCCTGCAGCAGAGGTAGGGCCAGCCTTGCTCATGCCCACCTTTGATACACCAGGTGCTGAGGTCCTGTGCTATGTTTCTTGCCGTGGAGGGGTCCCAGGATGCAGAGGGCACTGATGCCAGTGCAAACCAGCAGCAAGACACCACTCTGTTCTCCATCCTCAAGGCTGGAATCCTTGCTCCAGCCTTGATCACCTTCAGCCACTACTGACGCAAACTCCTCCTCTGGACCAGGCACACATGATCCCTCCATCCCGAAGGCAGGTGAAGCCCCCCCTTACACGCTGCCTCCGCACACTTCTCCCACATCCACCTCCAGCAGCCCATCTCTTCCAAAGGTCCTTCACAGCCTGCGTCAGCTCCTCTCCTCCTCCTGGCATCACCGTGGCCATGGCATTCACTCCCCTCACCCAGCTGCACCTCGGGCGAAGGCGTCCCCCATGTCCTGCTGCTCCACCAAGCAGTGCCACCGTCCCCTCCCTGCTACAGCCACCCCTTGTGCGTTAACCCCAACAGGAACAGCGGTGACAGTCACGCTGCGGACCTGCCGCAGGTGTTGTCCACCACGCTGACACCTTCTCGTTGCTTCGTGGCGCTGGGTCTGCCTGCAGCCCCCGCCTGCACTGCCCCAGCCCTCGCCAGGGCTGCCGTCCCTCCGCAACCGTACCATCAGCAGCAGGAGAGGATCGGCGTCTGTGGCCAGCGCTTCTGGCTCTACACTACCGTCAGTCGTCTACAACAGTAATGGCATATGTGCTCCTCATAATTACTTTAAGTGTGCTTTAAGCGTCTTGCTTCTTTCCCCTTCAAGGTGGTAATATCCCAAGACTTCTGGTAGCACAATGCCCTTCGTGAACATTATGGTAAATGCCAAGTTTTTTCTGCGCAGATTTTCATTTACAAGCACAATGCGATTGCCCTTTTCCAACACGCATTTTTTGCACTCCCATTTCTAAATGGCCTACTGCAATTCAGCAGGAAAAATATCTACAAGAAATGTCACTGCCTGCAGATCCCAAGAGGCACAAGGGACTGAGGCTGATTGACCGATTTTAGCAAGTCACTTCGTTATTGCTAGCAATACAAGAAATCAATTTCCCTGCTTCTTAAAACAAGTCCACTGGCACTCAAAAAACAGGAGTTATTTTCATTTTTCTTATTTTTCTTTCTTAATGGCAGTTAAGAAACATGTTTCAAGGTCATTAAAAGACTCAAGTAGTGTATCCTGCCCCTAAAAGTCAGACTCTAAACTCCAAACATTTTGACACTTTGCTGTCATTAGCCACAGGCCTGAAGACTTCATACATACCACAACCTCAGGAGCGGTCCCACCATCCTGTTAGACCTATAGCTAACCCTTCATAGGCCTTTAAATTACCACATCTCAGAAATAAAAACATTATTTCGCTGCCTGAGCGATTAGCACCACTACAAATAACAGGGAAGCATCACGCCTGGAGTGACGGGCACGGTCTGCACCACACAGCGGAGACATCCCGTCCACGCATCTGCTCTCCCAGAAGAGAACACCAACCCCTGAAGGCATGGGCAGGAGCAGAAACCCCCACAGCAGCCCACCCCACGTATGCCCATACACGCCTGCGCCAGCCATTCCCCGCGCTGGCCCAGAGACACCTCCCCACTGCGCCCCCGATGTGAGGCATGGACCCCCCGCCCAGCCCCACAGCCCCCGCAGGGTCCCTCCGTGGGGTGGGGGGCACAGCAGGACTGTCCTCCCGCGCCCCTCGCCTGGTGGTGCCTGGCGTGGCAGTCAGGGCAGGAGCAGTACCGTGCTCTTCATTCGGGGTGCGTGGTCCCCAGCAGCTCGCCGGTCGTCTCTCTGCTCAGCCAGCCGCCGTGCCAGAGAGGAGTCCATGTCCCACCGCTCCGTCCCCTTCGCACCCTCATCCAGCTGCTGCAGACACACGCTCCGCTCTCACCCTCTCCCGGCGAAACCGCCTCACTCTGTGCCGGGCGGGCAAGTCACGATGATGCCAGCTCTCAGCCCTGGCATCGCTCCAACAAGTGGCCGGCACCAGCATGTCTCTGCTCGCACCTCTCCTAGCGCTACCCTCTGCGGCTGCCTCCAGCGCCCCCCTCACATCGCACCCCTGCCCCGGGGCAGGACGGGGGCTCCCCTTCCACCCCCACCAGCACCACCGCCCACGGTGCCCACGGGCTCCGGGGAAACACCCGCCAAAAGAAACACTCACCAGCATCCTCTTGATGGAGGCAAGAGGGAGCAGAGCTGCAGGAGCTCGCTCAGATGCCACATCTTAGCGGAAAGGGATGGTTTAAAAATAAAGAAACATGAAGGAGATTTGTTTTTTAAGTAGAAATTAAAGCATAGAGATGAAGCGAGTATTTAATCAAGTGCATTTATGGGTACTACATGCTCATAGGGGAAGTCTTCAGATGCTGCCACCCAGGTCTCCTCATGGCAGGCGCCTCCAGCCCTCCCGCCGGCAGGCACGGTCTCTCACTGACAAGGCTCAGGGGGACCATGATTCACGCTTCCTGGCGCCAGGAAGATGCTGAGAGCTTTCCAGACTTGCTGCCTGGATATTCTTATGCCACCAGACATAAGCCTCGTGACTTTAATCTTCGTGAGTCAAACCCAAACCTCAGCAGCATTTTGTTTCTTGTTCCTGCGGCTCTGCTTCTACAGAAGACAGAGGCCCTGCTGCTTCCCAAGAAGATCTTCACCTTTGGGGTAGGTCAAGCCCTCTGGAAGAAGGTTTTCTTCCCTTCTGCTTTACAGCTGTGGCTCCACCTAGCTCAGCTCTTGCTGTTCCACCTCTGAAAATCTGAACCCCTTGCCTGCCTGCCTCTTGCAAAAGCAAAGCGCTGCCCTGCAGACCCACGGCAGGAGCCACGCAGGGGTGACCTGTGCCCGGTGGAGATGAGGGCTGTCAGGGGCCAAGGAGGAACCACCATCGTCACCTGGCCCTGGGCACCTCCTGCAGGTGTCCTGGAGCCACCGCTGCCAGGCGAGGGTGGACAAGAAGGGTCGAGGCAGAGAACAGTGCCTCTCCCGTCAGAGGGTGAAAGGAGAAGAGCCGAGAGGCTGCCCGGCCCTCGGGCAGTGGCAGCTCCGCACAGGGGTTTTCCGAGGGAGTGTGTGACACAGCAGGAAGGGAGCCAGCAGGGAGCCCCAGCGTCCCAGCCCGTCCCACGTCCTTCCTACACAAGAAGCCCCAAAGCCTCTCTGTGTGGCCTTCCCCAGCAGGGTGCCCTCCAGGCACAGGACATCCCCACCAGCCTCTCCACACCACTGCTCCCTGCCCTGCCCCACAGACTCTCCCAGAAAATGAGTTTGATAGGGACTGAGGTGTCCCCATGCCACCCAGCAGTTTGGATGCTGCCCCGTGCCTGCAGCCACCCAGCTCTGCAATGGCCACCGCGCTGCTGGAGCCCACCTCCTTCATCCCGTCTCACAGTTCCCATGCACCACTGGCCCTGGCCTCCTGGGAACCACCAAAGTCCCCACGGGGCCACATGCCATCTGAAGGCACAATCATTAGTGGCAGCACAAATCTTCTGATGGTCCCAGACCTCCCCACAACCATTGCCCAACTTCTTGGGCAAGAAGTGACACCACAGGACCATCACAGCTGTCCGGGGGAAGAGCAACGCAGGAGGGCATCCAGAAAACACGTGCCCAAGGCCTGGCCACCCTCAGCATCCCTGACCCTCCGGCTCTGCCAGCTGGGGTGTCCCTGGCTGCAGAGCCCAGTGGTTTTGGTGGGGCATTTCTCCTCCCAGGAAACACTCATGCACAAAAAAGCACCATTCCTGCCTCACTCCCTCTTCTCCAAACACCCAGACGGGCCACAGTTGCTGCACCATTCAACTTGACACAGGCTTTGATCACTGCCCACGACACGTCGGGGCTTCAGTGGACCAAGAGTGCCTTCCACTGCATGTGTGGGTCCTACCAGCGACATCCTGACCCAAAGGTACGGGTTAAAGCCAGAGACAAGGCAATAGGAGTGCAAGGCAGAGGCGTTCTATTGCCTCTCACTGGGGGGAGGGAAGGCGCACTCCTCAATGCACACCATTGTGCTCACCAGGCATTTAGTGACTCCTCCAGGCCAGAGAATAAAGCTTCTCTTCAGCCGGCCCATCATGTGTTCCTCTGCCTCACCACCCCACAGAAAGCTGGCCCCACGCTCTCCTGCAGAGCCTCCAACCCCACACCCACCTGCACACACACATGCACAGCACAGGTCTGTCCCTGGGCAGGCACCCCACCATGGCTTGTTGGGGTTCTCCAGCTTGCACCCCCACCTACACCATCTCAGGCTTTGGCAGGCACCATCCACTCCTCGGGGGTGCTCTGCAGTCTGGCAAGCACAGGCGACCGAAACATCCCAAAGCCTGGTATCGTCTCTGTGACAGGCCACCATCGGTGCTGAACATGCTTCAAGGCTTTGAGCTGGCCCAGCTGGACTCCAGCCTTACCTTTGTGTGGAGCTTGGCAAACTGCTTGTCATCCAGCAGCGTCTGGGTGTACACGCGCCTCTTGTACCGGAACTGCAAGAGGGAAGAATGTCAGATGTGAGACCAGCAAAACCCACTCAGCATCAAATGGCTCTCGAGCAACTCCAGTAGCCATCAGCGTGCGTGAAGACGTTCAGCCCAAATCTGAAAACAACAACAACGATACAGGATACACCGTTCTCCACCATAATTTGTTCTAACAGTTAATTGCTTTCCTCACTAAAGAAATGCTGACCAGTTTTTCATATGAATCTGTCGGGCTACAGCTTCCAGAAGGTTTGGATTTTGTTCTGCTTCTTCCCAATCAATTAGGGATCTTTCTAATAACAGAACGGTTTCCTCACCTCTCAGGTGATCTCGAGCCGATTTCCCTTTAAGCAGGCTGAGCTCTAAATCTCTCACTGAGGCATCTTCTCTGCTGTTCTCAGATCATTTCTGCTGCCCTTTTCTGTGCCAGGGCTCTTTCCGACGCCCTCTCAAGAACACTGACTGTCACCCACGCGCTGCTCCAAAACCAGCCACTTCCACCCCAAGCACCCTGAAACCAACTCACTACCAAAGGATTACGGGGGTACGTTGTGCCACAGCATCACACTGGGAATTGCTGTTAGGTTTCTGGACAAAAAGGCTCAAAAATTTTCCTTGGAAGCCTTGTTTTCCACAATGAGGGTCCTTCCCTAGCAAGCAATGCCTGTCCCTGTGTGCTTGTCACTTGGCTGACTTGGAGCGTGCTGTGATGGGACCCCCACTTACCAAATGCCCCAGACAGCACAGTCCACGCTGTTGTATTCTCTGCCAAACTCCGTGTAAATCAGACTTCATCAGCAGTGGTTTTAAACTGACACCCAGATCTGTGGGGTAACCACACCAAGCTTGCCATCGGTCCCTCGGAAACTCTACACATCTACATCTACGCAGAGTATAGAATATAGAAATATGTCTACGTATGAAGCAGTGACAGCTGCTTTTTGCCATCAATGAATTACCCAGTGGCACTTGTCTTACCGACTTTTTACAGTGCTAATCCTGAACTGAATATCATGTACAACAGTATCAAGTACCCCCAAGAGGCTGCTGCCTTAGTATAGTTACCTTTATCAAGCAGAGTTACAGTTTCCTTAAAGAATGAAATTGGATTTGTTTGACTAGATCTTTTTCAATGCATGAATTGTATTCTGAGATTTTGAATTGCTACAAACTTAATCCTCCATCAACATTTCATTATTTCAGCTGGAACTGACACCAAGTTATCTTTGGGCTGCAGTTACTAAGCTCATCCCACTTACTTCTCAATACTGGCAAAATATTAGCACATTTCCAGTCCGTCACGCATTTGTCCTGATGGGCACATGCTTTCTCACACAACTACTTTTTTTTTTTTTTTAAATCATTCCAAGGTAAAAACCGTCTTGCCCACTGATTTACAGATGTTGGTGCTTTGCGGGTGCTGCCAGTGTCAGGGTTCCCCTGTCCATCCCTACGCAGTCACACAAGCATCCTTCAGCAGCTCCTCTTCACCCCCGGCACCGCCATGGAGGGTCTGCAGTCGCGCTCCGCTCCGGGGCAGCGCTGGCTCTCGCCGTCCTGCCCGACGGCGCTGGCTCAGGGGGACTCCCCACTGCTGCTCCCCCAGCGACCAACCATGGGGAAGGTCCCTCAGGGCCTCCAGCAGCACAGGCAGGGGCCGGGGCAAGGCATCAGCAAGGCAGGGCTGAGGGAGAGGTCAGGCTGCATCGGCTTGTGCTAGGTTGATGGTTGGACTCAATGATCTGAAAGGTCCCTTCCAACCTAGACAATTCAACGGTTCTATGATTTTGATGCAAGACCAATGGAAGCCGCCATCCAGGTGCAAGGCTAAAGCCCCACCTGAGGAGAGTTCAGCTGTAAAACACACAGTCCGTTGCTCAAAACTGAGCAGCAGAACTTCTGAAGGAGTGACTGAAGTGGGCAGCAAGACACAACCCATTGGTTTGGCTCCAGCAGCTCACCCGCAGACCGGACCCCACAGGGAGGACGTAGAAGCATGGGAATTTCCAAATCTCACTCAAATTTACAAGGTGCGTGAACTGAATGTGTGATGTTTAATAACAGTGAGAACAATGTGCCTGGCACACAAATGAAATAACTACCTCATTAAGAAGGACACAATGAGCTTCTGACGGTAGATAACACCCAGTAAGATAATACGGGACACAGCCAGTACCGCCACACACAGAGGAGGGTAACGGGATGGCAGCAGATGGGCAGGTGACCCCCCTGCGTGTTGCCCAATGACCAACACACTGCATTGCAGCTGCTGGTTTATTCCGATGAGGGAATCTGGGGTACCTGCAGCTCCCCAGGTACAGAACAGAGCCACCTAGAGGACCTTTAAAGGTCCCTTCCAACCCAAACTATTCTATGATTCTACACTATACCTGCTTTTTAATGTAATTTTTCTGTCAATATACACAAACCCCTCATTTACTTGATTACCTTCATACGCAGCCCTGAGGGCTAATTTGTCTTTTGGATTCAAGAAACCTCAGTGGTATCAACATAAGATTTGTGTCTTGTAAATATATTCGGGATTTGGGGTTTTCCAATAGGATTCTCCAGTGTTCTGCTGCCATTCTTACCAAGTTATGAAGAATCAAAATTACACACAACAAATACCCATGTCAAGTCTGCATTTAGATGTGTGTGCTAAGACATTAAGTGTGGACATTATGCTAAATTATACAAAACCAAAGCATTAAAGCCCGTATATGGAACATTAAGGAATTTACTACCTCAAAGGTTTATTTGCAAGCATTCTTAATGTTGTTCCAAATGTTTTTGTCTACATTAAACGTTAGTTTGCTCAAAAATTGTGCTGCACTTTCTTTCCAAATTAGTCAGGATTAGTTGTAATAGCAGCATTCACGCTTGCATTTATAAGAGCTCTTGCAGCTTAGGCGTGTAATGCTTTCTAAATAGACTTTGTGGGCAAAATATAGCACAAGATTCCTAAATTTAGAAGTCCACGTGCAGGTAACGAGCCCCATCACAGCCAGTGGGGGTGTCCACAGTGACAGTGAAGGGAGCCCAAGAAATGCTGCGGGTGACCTGAGAATAAAAACCTACATGCAATCACCTGAACCCCTGCCCAAGGCAAAACCTATAGTGAATGTAACTAGAGAGTTAATTTTGTTAATTTCTCCTCTATTTAATTTTCTGGAACAGAAAACAGTATAGATTATCCTCCATGCTCATCACACAATTGAGGTCCATACAGGGACAGTCATTTGCTGCCAAAGCACACAGTTGCATTCCAGGCTCTACGTTAATTGTAAATTAAATAAAATATCAGACTCAAGCCCTTCAGCCTCATATGCAAAGATCTCCCTGTGATTTTCCCTCTGTACCTACCAGATTGGCTTTCCCTCTGTTACTGCAATTTCCCATGACAGTTATACACCAGGAGAAAAATGGGAATTTTCATCACCAGGGTCAGAAACCAGGGGAGCTGCTCCACAGGGCTATGACAGATGTGACAGAGCTCTCGAGCAGACAGTCACGAGCAACTGAAACTCAGAGGCATTTGCCTCAGCTCTCCCTCAATGGATTCTCCGTGAGTAAACATACACCCACACGAATTTCTACGCTCTCGCTCCTAGAAGGGAAATGGGGAAGAGAAGGGAAGGGGGACAGGGGACCTTAATATTCATGGTGTCCACACAGACTGCAGTGGAAGGGATCACAGAAGTCCTACATACTTATGTACACATATATACATGTATGTATATATCTCTATATACATGTATATAGATATAGACATGTTTTAAAAAAAGCAGAAGATGGCTACCTCCAAGTAGGGGACGGGAGTGTCGGGGTTCAGGGGGTACTCCCTCAGCAGGCGCTCCTCATCCAGGAACTTCCCGGCCCTGCCGTTGAACGCCGGCTGGAAGAGCCCGTAGTTCAGAACATCCTTCAGGCTGTGGTTCAAAGTGCAGAGGATGCGCTGCTTGGAAACCCACACGGGAACGTCCGGATTCAGCCGCAGACACTTCTGTGGAGAGACGCAGAGGGCAGTGAGAGACGAGCATCACCTGCACCCCACAGCTGCACCCAGCAACAGCCACGGCAACAATGAGGAGACAGATACACTAGAAAAGTCACGACCTTTTCCATATCAGTGGATCACAGGAAGGGGAAAAAAGAGTTAGAGAAGAATGAGACTTAGCAGTTCCCCCCCTAATGCATTCTATGGGGTTCACGGCAGACTCAAGCCCTGTATGTTGTAACATCCTATAAAATATGAGAAGTGCCAAAGAACATTTGATGGCCTAAAACCAATATAAGAGCAAAATTTCACTTAAAAATCCCTGATGGGCTGTAAAGAGTCTATTGACTTCTCCACCACAAACTTCACAGGTGTGCACGCAATGGAGCGATGAAGGGCAGCACCGTGAGCCCTGCCGGGAGCTGGAGGGATCCAGCCAGGTCTTTCCAGTGGGAGGAGAGGAGGAGAAGAACCCTCTGCCTCCCCACATGGAAAGTCACACTTCCCTTCCTCACCCTGGGACTGAGAAGGGTTTCCCTGGTACCGTAAGCATTTCCCTGCCTCCTCAGGACCCAAGTCATCACATATTTATAACCCATCATCTTCAGACTGTATTTCCTACAGCCCCGGCCCCCGCTGCCACACTCACAGCCAGTGGGAACCTGCCTGGGCCAGAGCCCACCGAGCCCCATGGCACAGTCTGGCACGGCACGGGCACTGCGGCACCATCGCCGCATCCTGTGGGCGAGGAGCAGGAAGGCAAGAGGACTCCGCGCTGGCAGCGTCCAAGGTCAGTCTCGCAACAGCCCGTCCCTGTCAGCAGCCACCGTTTTCCCCTCCCAGGTCCTGGGGTTTGCATTTTGGCCCTCAACTGTTCTTCATTTCCCATCGCTCTGTTCTCCTCTTTGTTTTTCCTCCTCCTCCACACTTTCTGCAGGAGAAGACAGCCTTTAGACTTGCTTCAGCGTTTCATTTCAAAGCCACAGCCTGTCAGCCCCGCTTAACGCTCCTGGTTTTTGTGCTGGAAGGAGAAGTGAACAACCACCCTCTGCGGTGCTCCCCCGGCGGCTCTCCAGGCCGAGTCCTGCTCCACTCGTCACACAGAGGCACTCCACCCCTCTGCCCACCCTTGCTATTGCCCCACACCATCACCATTCCAACGGGAGACCGGAGGCGCTCGCCATGTCCGAGGGATCGGCACAGCACGGATCTCCATATGGCATAAGTGCATTTTGTCCATGAAGGAACTGAAGAGTTAAGGCTGGAACACGGACGTCCATTCGGGTTTCCAACAGACAGACTGGCCCGATCCCTACCTCCTCCACCTGCTGAGCAGCCCTTCCAGCGGCTGCGATGGACCCACAGCTCCAGAGCTCCTGCCACCACCACACCGTGTCCCCCAGACCCGGAGAAGGACACCCACCTGGGCATCAGACGTAACTGCACATCCCCACTCACCCCTTTGGCCCCACTTCCAACAACCCAGGGCTGGTTTTGGTCCCTGTTCCGCTTAACAGCATCTTTGGGGTTCTGTGAATTAAACGGGCAGGGGTTTTAAAAAATTAAACAGCTTTGCCCAGAGAGAAGCAAACAACCCACCCGTGTGTCGTCACCCAGAAAAGCCACCGTGTGAGACATAAAGCCACTGAGCTGATGTTACGGCTCATTTTTCCAGGGCACGGGTACCTTGCACTGGGCAGCGGGTGTTTGTACTGCACAGCGGGGTCAGCATTATCTGCTCCGTCGCTGAGCGCATCAGCGAGCCAGCGCTTCAACCAGGGCTCGTCCGGCCACGGGGCACGAGGAGGAGGCGGACGGCTGCTGGGGTGAGAAATCAGGAGCTCGGAACCTTTGAGAAACGCCAGCTCTGTCCTCTTTCAGTCCTCAGAGAAGATAAAATGCATCATTCTTTCAGGGACCCGTAAATAAAAAATAAACGTTGCCTATACCTTCCTACGTGCTTATTTAGCCTCTAGGACTCTTCCTCACTGTCGAATTATGTTATTCAGTATTAAAATATGTATCTAATGGAAAAAGGGCAGACAGGCACATGTGCACAAGCACAGGCATTGGCTGAAGAAGGGTCCCAGAAAAAAAAACACGGAATTTTATACCAAACTTTATGCTGCAGAGATGTACTCTGGGGAGTATTACCATTTCATATTTAAGAGAGAAAAGAGCTTCCACCCCGCAGTGTGTCTCTTTCTGTCTTTAACCTGCATCAGAAATGAGGAAGAAGAAAATGCCTGCTTCAGCTGCGAGGTCAGGACACTGCACAGCCCCTTGGGGGCACAATCCAGCTGCTTCCAGGGCTCTTACAGCTCTGTTTCTCCAGACGCCATCGCACGTATTAATGACTTTCTCGTATCAGAGATCCTGCAACTAAACTTGCTTATTCCACTCCATGATGCAGCATGGGCCCTCCGGGGGTCACCCAAACCATGAGGCTAATCCCACCCAGCCCTGCCCCGAGGGCTGCAAGGGGCATCTTTGTGCAGGAGGAAGCTGCTCAGTGCCCGGGGGGGGGGGGGACGGACCAGGGTGGCCTTGCTCCAGGAGCCACATCAGAGAGGGCTCCTCCGGCTCCCGTCCCACTGAGGGGAGTGATGCTCTCCTCCAGCCTCCCGGCACCCCCGGCACCGGGCTGGTCCCGGGCAGAGCAGGGCTTGGCTCCCGAGCTGCAGATGATGCCGTGCCAGGCGCTGGTCCCGTCTCCATCAGGAGGAGGGGGCTGAGCTCGGACAGCCAGGGGCACCTGCCAGCACCCATGGAGAGATCCAGCCCAGAGACAGCACTCACAGCAGCTCACACCAGGTGACAGGACCTCCCAGTCCTGGGGGTTTGGACACTCAGGTCAACATTAAAAGAAGCCAAACTGCCCTGTTCGGTCCCCGAGCAGGGGGAGGAAAGGTCTCTGCTCCCTTCCTCTTGATGCTCTCCAGAAACAAGAGGCTCAGCGCTGCTCCTGGTTCAGTTCCCAGAAGATCCAGGAGGATCTCAGGGTGCCAAAGGAGGCACCTCTGCAGGGAGCAGGGAGCACACAGCAGCAGCAGCGACAGTCCTGCGTGCCAGCATGGCACAGCACGGCATGGCATGGAACAGCATGGCAGGGCATGGCAAGGCATGGACCGACATGGCAGGGCACGGCACAGCACAGCATGGCATGGCATGGAGCAGCACGGCATGGCATGGCACGGTATGGCATGGCACGGCACGGCATGGCACGGCACGGCAGAGCCCACCCTGCAGCCGGGGCAGGTCCCGGAGGCGTCGGGCTCAGAGCAGGGCAGGGTGGGAACAGCTTTCAGAACAAGCTGCTCACTCTGGTTTGCGGTTACAAGCGATAATTTCTTCCATGCAATTATAAGCTCTGATCACAACAATCAAAGCCTTACGAACAACTCCTGAAAGGAAACGGTACAGCTTCTCAGCTTTTAGACAGCACGGATGACTCCTTCCTGAAGGAAGAAAGAGCTCAGAGCTGCAGATTCAATCCTCAGCAACACGCAGGATGACAGACAATATCTATTCAAGAGCCACCCCGCAATAATGACAATAAAGAACTTACATTCAACAATCCCTTAAGAGCAAAAAAGCCAAAAATTCTTCATCGAGGAGCACACAAATGAGAAAGAGTTGAAAGGAAATTAAAAGAAGCAGCTGAAAAGGTAATGTGCTTGCAGGCAGCAGGGAGTGTATTTCATAATATCACATCAGAAACTCTGAGCAAATGTATGGCAAAAATGAAAAAAACAGCCTCTAAGAAAGACGGAGCTGCCAAATCAACAGAGCAGAAGAATCGACCAAAAGTAAAAGAATTCCTTTCGAAAATGGGAGTTGCCTCAGAATGGGCACAGAGAAGAGCACAATCCTGCCACACCACATGCGAAAGGACAATGGCGTTGAAGTCATAAAAACAAACAAATGCAGAGGAAAGGGGGAGCCCGGCGCAAAGTGGGTGACGCCAGCAAGGAGCCGGGGCACGAGGGTCACCCAAGGAGGAGTCCTGGAGCTCCAGACGTGAGGACCGGTTGCAGGATGGGCTCCTCGCTGGTCACGGTCCCAGCGGATGTGAACGCAAAGGGTCATGCAGACAAGGAGTAAAAGCTCCCCAGAAGATGCACGATCACGGCGGGTTTGAGAGCACAAGTGCAAAGAGGGGGAGATTCTGCCCCTCCGCTCCGCTCTGGGGAGTCCCCCTAAGTGCTGCCTCCAGCTCTGGGGCCACCAACATCAGAAGGACATGGAGCTGTTGGAGCGGGGCCAGAGGAGGCCAAGCAGATGCTGGGAGGGCTGGAGCCCCTCTGCTGGGAGGACAGGCTGAGAGAACTGGCGGGGTTCAGCCTGGAGAAGAGAAGGCTCCGCGGAGACCTTGGAGCCCCTTCCAGTCCCTAAAGGAGGGGGCTCCAGGAAAGCTGGGGAGGGACTCTGGATCAGGGAGGGGAGCCCTAGGAGGAGGGGGAAGGGTTTGACACTGAAAGAGGGGAGATGGAGCTGAGATGTGGGGAAGAACTTCTTTGCTGTGAGGGTGGTGAGAGCCTGGCCCAGGTTGCCCAGAGAAGCTGTGGCTGCCCCATCCCTGGAGGGGTTCAAGGCCGGGTTGGAGGGGGCTTGGAGCAACCTGCTCTGGTGGCAGGTGTCCCTGCCCAGGGCAGGGGTGGCACTGGGGGGGCTTTAAAGGTCCCTTCCAACCCAAACTATCCTACAACTCCATGACTCCATACCCAGGAGGGCCTCTGTGATCCTGCCGTGCTCTGGCCCAAAGGCCTGGCCTCTGTCCCAGGAACATGGACAGGAACTGCTCAAACATTTATGTTGCTGAAAAATCTGCTTATTTTGTATGGAGTCTCCTCACACCTATGAGGAGAGCATGGAGGAAACCCACACCTACCAGAACAAGGCTGCCCTCCTTGCCAGTACACACGCACATTCCCAAACAGGTCCCTTGCTGCCATAAACTGAAGTGCCAGGAGCAATAAAGCACTTGTTTGGATCCCTCATTGACAAGGATGACAGTAAACAAAGGTGAAGGTTAACCAGGCAGGTTTCCTGACACGGGAGCTCATCACTGAAGCCACGTGGGGCCCAGGCTGGGATTTGGGCTGAAATGATGTAGAAAGGGCTGCTGTGACACTCATGAATTGGCAGCACATCCAGATCTTCTGCATCATGAGCAGGCCTGGTGACCCCGTCTTTTCAGGAAACAACAGAAACAGGAAAAAGGTAAAGGGAAAGAAGACAAAGGTGACCAGAGGCAGAGAGCAGTCTGGAGAGGACACACAGACCGGAGCCGAGCGTGGCAGGGAGCCTGCAGCACTGAGCACCGCACCGAGCATCGCGCCAAGCCAGCAGCAGCTCCTGGGGCTGGGACAGAGTCACAGGAACAGACACGGTGCATAAAACAAACAGGTAACTTTTCACCTTTCCTGAAAAGATTATGTTGGGTTTTCTCCAATTATGCATTTTTTTTCCTTCCCAATTACTCATGAAAAGCCTGTCCCCTCAAGCAGCAATTCCAGCAGCGAGCTCCTCCTGTGACCCGGGGCAGGTGTCACTGCTCCCCTGCCTGTGGGAAATCCCACAGGACCCTCCCGGCCTCGCTCAGCCACTGGCAGGAGAAGGGACCACAAGGCAGCTGTGACCAGGAGTGGCCCAGAGCACTCCCACCAGCCACCCCTCAGACCCACCCCCAGCCCCGACGGCAGCGGCTGGGGGGTCAGCAGCAGCACCCCCGCTGGTCAGGGATGATGGGACAGGTTGAACATCACCGTTGAGGCTTGTTTCCCTGCAGGACCATGGTCCAGGGAAGGAGATGGGCTCTGCAGGGACCAGAGCAAACACCACCCTACATTTCAGTGGTGGAGAGGAGAAACCAGCACAAGCTTTCTGTGCTCTGGATGCTGGTGAAAGGCAAACTGGGACCAGCTTAGAGAGCAAGCTGTGTATGCTGGCAAAACAACAGGAATTTCTGGGCTTAGATCACCTCCTGAGGAAAGCTCTGGCCCTGCCATCTGATGTGCTGACCGCCACGCTGGGAGAAGCTGCCTCCACCAAAAGGAAACAAGATAAAGAGCAGGAGGGAGGTTCTCGGCTCCCAGCAGGAAAGCACCCGGAGCACGAGCCCTTCTTGCAGAGTTACGTGCTGCAGATAATGAAGTATTTTGGCTCTATGGGTTTTCCAGCAAAACGGCTGCTGCTTCAGAGCCAGCCTGGAAGGATGTTGCTGACTGTTGTATCATCCCCCGGAACCCACCGCCTGAGACAGGAAGCCATCCAGCTACTTCTATTTAAAAAAACGGGCGTCCAAGAGCCCCCTTATTACAACTCTTCAGTAGCACTGACAGTGACAACCAGCCCCATCCTGTAGTCCCACCAGTCAGTGCTTTCAGAGGAGCAGCTGCCTCTGATACAAACGCAGCTTGAAATGAATGTTTGAAGAGATTCAGCTCCTGATTAACTCTAAGTGACTGGTTCAGGCAAAACCTCCCCCTTGCACAGAGCTACAAGAGCTTTATTATTAGCCACCTGCGTGGAAAGGGCTGCTGAAGAGCAAAATCGCCAGCCAGTTCCATCCAACCCTGAACTCTTCATACAGAGAAGGCAGCACAGAGGGAATTGCAGAAGTGCTGGACCCGTAAATCAAGCTGATCCCACCAAAGAGCCCAAGAGAAGTTAAAGAGACAAGTGCTACCTTCAGTGACCTGGATTGTTTCCTGCTTGGCCCATTGCAACACAGCAACCACAGCCACACAAAAACCCAAAAACCCTGAGTCTAACTCAATGGAAAAAGAGGACCTGGGGAGCTTTAGCTTTACCTAGGGCTGGAAAAAGCGATGTAGAGCAAAGCTTCTTCTGGAGAAGAGGGAATAAGATATTCTGTTCATCCAGACTGAGACACATTAGCAGGACAGATAGGTCCTAACAAACACACGCAGAAGAGATACGGAACTTCTCAGTATAAAGCAGCAAATGAAACCAAGTTTGAGTAGAGAATGGAAGAAAGCAGTGAAAAGAGCATACTGTAGCTGCCTTCGTAGCACGTTTGGCATCCCCTCTGATTCAGGAAATGCAAAGCCAAGAATCACAAAATCCCAGAATGATCTGGGGCTGGCAGGGACCTCTGGAGAGCACCCAGTCCAACCCCCTGCCAGAGCAGGGTCACCCAGAGCACGTCCCACAGGAACGGCTCCAGGGGGGTTGGAATGTCTCCACAGAAGGAGACTCCACCACCTCTCTGGGCAGCCTCTGCCAGGGCTCTGACACCCTCACAGCAAACAAGGTCCTCCTCATGGTCAGATGGAGCTTCCCCTCTTCCAGTTTGTGCCCGTTCCCTCTTGTCCTGTCCCTGGGCACCACTGGAAAAAGACTGGCCCCATCCTCCTGACACCCACCCTTGAAGTATTTATCATCTCGCCTGAGCATCGTGTCACTGCCCCGTAAGCTTCAACCAGTAACTCCCATAATGAACGAAATTACGTGAACTTGGCTAACAGTTTCTTGAAAAGCATCCAACCTGACTCTAAAAACATCACATGACGGAAACAATGCTCCCTCCTTGGATAAATTAACAAGCAAACACTTATCCTCAATGAAAAAAGGTGTGTCTTCATTCTCACTTGATTTCCCTTGTTTAAACTTCCAATACAATCATTATTTCTTGTTATACCTTTCTCTGCGATACTGAGTAGCTCTTTAGTACTCAGTAGGTTCTTGCCACACTGGTAGCCCCTGTCTGACACCGTCCCCTCTCAGTCTGGGTTAGGGTGAGAAGAGGCTGGTGTTCATAATGGCAGTGCATTTTCTCCAGATCTCAAATAATTTCTGTTGCTCTTTTCAGCACCTTCTTTAATTTTAAATACACTTTCTAAAGTGCAGAATCAGAGCCAGAGGCAATATTCCAGCATCTGTCTCCCAGCTGTCACATACAGCTATAAAATACTGTCCTAGCCTCAGTTCGCTCTCCCCTTGCCTCCACCTCCAGGCGTCACATCAGCACATCCCATCAGAGCACGTGGCAGTTTGGGTTCAGGTTCCTTTGACTGCTTCGTTCCCTTCAGAGGGCCAAGCCCCACGTCCTCTCCAGCATGCATTCCTGGTTTCCGAGACCTGGCATCAGTCCTCTGCTGCCTGCAAAACTCTGCATGTGAATAAAGTAAAAGATAATTGATTTTGATGGGCCCAGGTCTAATTTGGTCTATGTGTATATTAAAAAAAAAAAAAAAAAAAAAAGAAAAAAAGAGAGAAGATGGAGATGCAGCCTCTAACAACCCTAAAGCAGCAGTTGTTGAAACTGGAGGAGCGTGGGGGGAACAGGCTGCAGAAAGAGGCCGGACCGTGCACTCCCTGAAGAGCGTCCTTTGTCCTTTGGCCACTGCCGGGGATGGGCACTGGGTCACACAGACATGGGCTTGCCCCAGTGGGGCCTTTTTGTTCTTGTTTATGGCACCCATGCTCACATCTTTATTCATAACTCACCACTGCTTGTAGTCATCTGAAAGAACTGTCAACAGAGGTGATATATTTACTCCTGCTTCTGTATTTTTATACTGAGCATATTGCAAAACAGGCATTTCCAGCACAGCCTGACAACCGGATCCGTAAAGATCTTACGGATTCACAACAGATTGTTATAATGAATAATGGATCTTTCATAATGAATCTTATGGATTCATAAGATCTTTATGGATCAGGTTGTTAATGTAAGAACACAGGGGTCAATGTTTAGACCCTTACGGATTTTATGATCCAAATTTCTTACATTAACCCCCGTGTGTCTTCCCGGTGTTGAGGATTCGGTTTAGCCCATTGCACAGGCATTAAAGTAGTTCATGCTTCTCTCTTCAACGTGCTTCATTTTGCATCATCGACCCTAATTCTTGTCCATTGGGTTTTTATGCTTGTGTTCCAGGTTGGGTCCCCCTGAACCTGCTCTGGGGGCTTGCTGCAGATAGTTCCCTGCGGCTGAACAGCTCTGCTGCCCAGGGGTAGAGGGCAGGGTCCCACCACAGCTGAGCGAGAGATGTGCCACAGAGGGCAGGCGGGACAGCCAGGCAGTTCTCACAGCAGAGACCTGCAGGATTCGTCCAGTGCCAGCGCGGCTGGCAGGACTGGGATGGTCTGGGATGGTCTGGGCAGGGGAGGTGAACCATGAGCCAACAACGAAGCTCCCTGGCGTGGTAAAACTGAGAACCAACTGCCAAACCCAGCAGATGGACCTCACAGAGCCAGTGGCTGAAGGACAGAGCAGATCAACCCCATGCAAGTGGAATGCACTGACAGGGTCTGGGCTGGCTATTGCCCAGCGGTGGCCAGCAGTCCTGCAACCCCACCACAGACATGCTCAGCAGGTCCCCCACAGAATAGCAGGAAAAGGCCACAGCAGGAGTGGAAAAGGACACAGCAGGAGTGGAAAAGGAGCGGACAAGGGAGAACAGATCAATGGCCTGGAGTGGCATCCGTGTGAGGCTCAACTGAATGGACAGGACTCTTCAGTCTGGGAAAGAGAAGACTGAGAAGGAATGTGACAAAACCAGAAGTGTCACGGGAAAGACAAGCAGGTATTATCTCCTCGGGAACTGCTGCAAACACCACAAGACAAGGTGACAGATAGGACATCTTTATTAGGCACCCTGGCACTGATGTGCTCCACAGCGTGCCGGCAGGCTCCGGCAATTGACTCCAAATTGGTCTCCCCGGTCCCTTCTCTTGCATAGTCACAACCACAAATCAGCACAGTGCGCGTCACCGGGCGTTTGGCTTAACCCATGCGGAGTGCCCTACCCAGATCTGACTCTAATTGCAGCAATAACTCCGGGCTTACAGGCTACCACCACCCTTCTCTTCAAAGCTGCAACTTCTCCCGCCTTACATCAACCCACACCCCCTCTGCCTCCAGGTCTCAACAATCAGTATCATTTCGTGGCTGGATCCTTTTCCTTCCTACTTAAGACTCCAAGACTTTGCACATACACCTTGTTTGCTACAACTGCATCGCTTCTGTTAAATTGCACTAACTCCTACCCAACAGCAAAAAAGTCTCTTTCAAAACAAAACTCGGGAGGGTACTAAGTGAAACCAGCAGAGTCAAAGCAGGTCAGAGGATTGGTATTTCCTCACTACCCGGCATGTGTTTGCTGTGGAGCTCCACACCAGCATGTCACAGGCTCAGGGCAGGGGAAGGGTCCTGGAGAAAGCTCAGGAAAGGCAGCTCCTCGGGGCTGTGGTGGGCGAGTGCTGAGCATCTCCAAGGGCAGAGACCCCACGGCATCTCGGGGCCCCAGTCTGTGTCAATGAAGACACCAAATGGTACTGGCCCCCCTGTCCATCCCTGAGGAATGGGCTCGTACCCAGCCACCAGCTGGACTCGCATGGCCCGTCCTCACCCTTTGAGCCCGATGGCCCAGCCAGCTTTGCACCTACCTTGCCATCCTCCTGTCCCCTTTGGCAATTAGGATGCTGTGGGAGACCATGCCGAACACCTCCCCCACGACCGGGGCTGACAACCTTCACTGTGTTCCCCTCGCCCAGAGCCAGCTGCCCCACAGGAGAAAACAATTAGGTTGGTTGGGTACAATTTTACTTTGATAGATCCACACTGGCTATTCCAAATCACCTTCTGTCCCTCATGTGCCTGGCCAGGGTTTCCAAGGGGATTTGCTCCATCACCTTCCCATGGACCCAGATGAGGCTGAGAGGCCACTAGTTCCCTGCAGCTCCCTTTTTCCCCACCCTCGGTGCAAGCACAAAGAGCTGATATGCATTCAAAATATAATAACTACAGTTTCCTGGAAAAGACATCAGTTGGGGGTTATGAGGTAACCCACCTGCAGCCCAGGGACCCCCTAAGCCAACTGCCAATATAGGCTGGAGGGGTCCCTGGGGAGGTGTCACCGTGTGCGTGTCCCTTGTCTCACCCCTCCAGGGCTTGTCCTCACCCCTCCAGGGGCAACAGCTCTGCCTGTCGCTCCTGACAGGACCCTGCTGGATCCCCCACTCTGTCTGGCCCATGTCACCACACTCACGTCGTCCTGCTCGCTGTGCTCCTCTTCACATTATTAATACTCTGAACAAAGTTTGGAACTCTGAGGTGTTTTCTCTCCTGCCCTCAGCACCCCATCACTCTCCTGCAGACAAGAATCCCTCACTGGCTCACGTCTCCCCAGGCCGATCTCTTTCCCTGGCACTCGGCACGTTGCAGCTCTTCTGCTCCCCTTGCGTAACTTCTGCAGCCCTTTCAGAAGCGTTTCCATCAAGCTGTTTTGAAGTTTTGATAAATCCCACAGAATCATAGAATCACAGAATCGTTCAGGTTGGAAGAGACCCTTGGGATCATCGAGTCCAACCATCAACCCTACTCTACAGAGTTCTCCCCTACACCATATCCCCCAACACCACATCTAAAAACCATCAGTTTTTACATCACCATCAGTCAGCTCCCTCATATCCATTCTCTCTTATTAAAGAATTAAAATAGATTAGGGACACACAGTCTTCTGAAAATGCAATGGTTAAATCTCACCAGAAATTATTTCCCAGCTGATAAATTTTCCTGTTCTCCGTTATGGGTATAACCACTATGGCACACAAGTCCGTTGGTTGTTAGCTCTCCACATTGACACTAAGGCTTTTGCTAAACATGGCTTCAACAGTTCCTTCTTGCTAATCTCTTTTCCCTGATATAATAACTGTTTTGAGTGAAAAGAAAATGCACATTATTACTACCTACTCATCCGCTTCGTACTTAAAAATCCTTCAGTAATTACCTACTGTTTTGTTTTTTTAAATCAGTTTGCTTCAGCACTCACCTGCTGATCCATTCTTTTGTGAAACTTCCCCACGGCTTTAGGTCGTTAATTCGGTTTCTCCGTCCCCCACTGCTTCCTCGCCTGGCTCTGCCCCGAGCCCCGGCTGCCCCAAGGGGACCCCACTGCCGCGGCCGAGGTGCCGCAGCGGCCACAGCCCCACGCTCTGCCGTCACCGAGGACTCGGGCACAGGGCGGTGGTGGCCGGGGGTCCCGGCGGCTCTGCCCTGGCACGAGCCCTTCGGTTGAGCTGCCCCTTTGGCCTTCCCACCCCCCCTGCGACGGAGCCCCCCAGGAACCCAGAGAGCAGGGATGCTCACAGAGGTGCCAGCTGGAGAGACGCTGGCATGGATGGGATGCTGGAAGAGGCGTGCTCCTCCACTCAGTGGCTTTTAATTAAAAATAAATAATGACAATGTTGATAAATTTATTAACCACTCCTCTGGTGATCAATTCAGCCAGCACTTGTCGGACGTGCGCAGCCCTGGCAGCCTCCCAGCGGCAGCCCCAGAGCTGGGCTGTTCCCAGGCAACCACGGCCCCCAGCTCACACAGGACAACTTCACCATATTACCATGTTTTCCATAAAAATTCTGCCGTACAAAGGAATTCCAAGTTGTCAAATAAACTAAAGTTAATAGTAAGTGAAATAGTATTAGGAGGGCCAATATCGACTGCCTTACTTCCATATTTTACCCAGTTTAAAAAAATTAGCATTTTTTCCTCTATTAGCAACTGTAGAGTTTGCAGGCTGCTGCATTTAAATGCTGCAGATCCCTCTGGGCCTATCTGGAAATTTATATCACGGTTCCCACAGAAAACAAAGACCCTGAGGCAGGATTCAATTACTTTGGTCACAGCAGCACAAAAAGTCGGAAAAACTCTAAACCAACCCAGTGAAGAAAAAGACAACAATTGAACGTGTCCATGCAATAAAAATCTGGGGAAACACAGTGGACTAAAAATGATCTAAAAACCATATAAAAATTGTAATTTCTTTATGTTATGTTAAAATTTCTTTATGCTTCTCAGCAAGAAAAAAAAATGGTCACTAACCATGAAAAATGTTATCTGTACATTCGCTTTGGTCTAATGGAAGCTGAAACAAGGATATCAATTAAATGAACACTGTTGAAACTCTAAGGAGAAGATGCAGAGCTTTCATCCACATCACTAAGAAGGAAAAGGAGGATTTGAACAGAAGAAGTATGAACATTAACAAATACAGAGAAGGAAAATATTAAAAGTATGTGTTACCTAATTTCTAAGTTTTTTGTTCTGAAACTCGAGGCCAGGCTGGACGGGGCGTTGAGCGACCTGATCTATTGGAAGATGCCCCAGGGCAGGGGGTGGGACTGGATGGTCTATAAAACTCCCTTCCAACCCAAACCATTCTGTCATTCTATGATTCTAAATAAAACATTTGACAAATCATTTTACAGTGCTACAGACTTCCATAACTTACAATGACAAGTCCATCCTGAGGCACGTGCCATAATTCCAGCTACCTGGTGTATGGTGTGTATATATATACAGCTAGTATAGAGTCATATATATGTATATGTATGTAGTATATATTAGTATTTTGCTCAAAGTACTGGCAGGTGAGCTAGCCCAGAAGATAACAATTTGGTGAAACCCCTGCAGAATGGGTGGCAGCAGAGGAACGTGTGCTCTCCAAAAGGAGGTGATCCGAGCTTCAGCTCATCATCTGAGCCTCACTCCACGCTGGGGAGACCCCGCCAAGCGCCCACCCCGACATTGCCTGGGACAGCTTGTGGCACAACCTTCACTCTGCGTTCCCTCCTCGTTATGAGGAAAATTAATGCCAAAACATTACTCAGGGGAGAGAATGAAAACGCCTTTGCTGAACTGACACAGGCCCTGATGCTCCAACAACCGCCCGTTGCCCATCGGGGCTGTGACCTCTTTCCACCCCTTAGAGGATGCTGCACCCTCCCCCCCGGTGCTCCCCGTCCACAGCCGGCATCAGCTCCTGCCCCGACGCCCTCCACTGTGCCCAGCACAGCCAGCACACGCTGCTGCCCCTCCCGCACACGCGTGACCCATCCCGCACACACGTGGTGCATGGCACACGGCACACGCTGCTGCCCGGCGGGTTCTGCCCCGGGCACTCGCTGCCTTCCCCGGTCACCACCCGAGGCTTCCTCCGCTCTGATTTCTCACCGCTCGTTACAGAAGTCAATTTTGTAAAACGATGGGTATAAAAAAAACCCTATGAATTTCCATCGATTAGCCAGTGAGAACGAGAGAGCCAATCAGAAGCAGGGAAGAGGATTTCGTTAGGCGAGCTGGCTGTTTAATTAATCAACCAGGCCTTTAAGATGCCAATGACCTGTGAATGTCAGGACACATTTAGCCAATCAGTGTCTACAGCAAAACTGAGCTCCAAGCCTAAAGCTTGGTTTCGGGCAGTTTCGTTAAAACTGGCATCATCGGGAAAAGCCTGACTTTGAACAGACTGACCGAAGTTTTCTTTATATTGAGAACTGTGAAATTGCTGGGCCCTGGAAAGGGACTGGATGCCATGTTTTAGAGTCATTGTTTAACACTGATTCATGACATCTGGTTTGCATCATTTTAGTTAATCAAAATTGCCATGAATATGCTGCCATCAGACCAACTGAGGGCTGAAGAGACATATAGTAGTAAGAGTAAATAATGGCAACGACTTGAGTGGAGGCTGGATGGCATCTGGGGTCGATCAAACAGCGAAGTTATTAAAAGGAAATAAGACGACACTAATAAATTTTGCATCCTAATCCTAAATTGCCCAGAGAAGTTGTGGATGCCCCATCCCTGGAAGTGTTTAAGGCCAGGCTGGATGGGGCTTTGAGCAACCCGCTCTAGTGGAGGTGTCCCTGCCCATGGCAGGGGGGTTGGAACTCGATGATCTTTAAGGTCCCTTCCAACTCTAACCATTCTATGATTCCATGATTCTAAATAAGTGGGATGTTATACCACCGAGTATATACCATCATGAGTTATACCACAAAATGCAGCATGTTTCTAGACAGTAAGATGAGATTCAGCAAAAATTAATCCTGTTTTTTAAAACTTCCCACACAGATGTACTCAGCAGAGGAGAGAAACCGCGCGTTGCAATGCCTGATAGTGACCTACACGTGAGACAGCAAATCAGAAATACATTCACCAGCAATAAGGTGGGGGGGGGGGAGAGAAAAAGAAATGTTGTAGAAAAATACACCCTGTGAGATCACAGAACAGGGAAGAGACATGACCCCCATCCAGCCCCAGTCCAGCTTCATTCGCAGCACCCGTCCCCAAATTCATCTGTGCCTTGATAAACAAGCACAAGCCGCAGGAAGAAACACCCTTCAGTTCCCGCTGCCGGCAAAAACCCGCCATGCACTCAGAGAACACCCCGTAACGCCCAGACTGGGGCCAGGCACGGCCAACACCAGGGCAAACAGCTTGGAGACAAAGCAGCATCACCGCTCCAGGTGTGATCCCCAGGAAGAGAACATCCAGGGGGAGAGGACAGCACTGCCGCACTCCCCACCTGCAGAAAACTTCTCCTGGTACAAGCCAACGTGCCCCAAGGAGCCCCCCAGCCCGTGACCATAGCACCACAGAGGGATCGCGGGAGCAGCTTCGCAACCCCTGTCCTGGGCTCTGGTGGGGCCCCACCTTGACACATCAGTTGGTCCCTTGGACTCAGCTGCCAACAGCAAGACCGCACTCCTCCATCCCCTACCGCATTCACCACAGGGCAGCCATCGGCTTTGCCTCCCCGCTGGAGAAACCCCTGCGATTGTGGGGGTCACAAGACCCCTTACACCCAATGTACCCAGCCCCGTCCCAAAGCACTGGGATCTCAAATCCTGTTTGACTCTTCACTGAGGGCAAACGTGAGGCGGCAGCAGGGACTAAAATCACACATCACGGGTATTGAACCCGCACACGAGGGCTGCGGTGAGCGGTCCCGTTCCCTCCCTGGCAGGACTCACCCAGCCGCTGCCCCAGGTGTGACTGGAGCCATGAGCTCCATCCCTGCCCATGGCCAACCCACCACAGGTTGGCAGCCCACCGGCCAGTCCCACCTCCCCCTCCAGCCACCATCATGGGGTCGCTGCAGACCTTGTTCTTCATCCTACAGCAAACCAATTGACCAAACCCAGTGAAATGAAAGATAAAATTTCAGTTTGTGGAAGGCTGAGAAAGGAGTACAGCTCTGAGGCAAAGCCAACGGTGTGCACTGTCCCTGGGGACCCACAGCATGTAACATCATGTCATGCCAAATCTTCACGAACAGCCACTAAACCGAAAGCCAAACTGAAAACAACGCTAAGAACTTCTTACTACATAGTTTGCAAAACATGAGTTTATGGAAGTAATTCCATTTGCTTTTCGAAAGAAGAAATGAACAGGCTGGAGAGGAAGCAGGAGAATCTCTGATATCAGAGATGCTTTTTCTCAAACATGCTTATACGTTCTGCTGGGCTTCTCTTCAAAGAAACAAGCAACTAAACCCATGGTCACAACACCGAGAGGTCCCATCATCAGTAGAGAACAGAGGTAGGCAGCATGACAGGCTTTGAGATTTTGTGTATGTATAAGCTAATTTGGAAATAAAGAGCATAAACTGGAGATCAAGATTTCTGCATCAGAAAGTGCTCCAGATCAGTAAATCGGATGCAGAACACTGGCAGGCAGAAAATTCAGCTTCCTGCAGCTGAAAGAATAAAAATGTAAATGCAAGATATATTCTAAAACTGTGTTCTGTTACCTCTTTTGTAACTGCACTGCTGACTTTGTAATCTGGGATTTAACATTTTTTTCCCTCGCATAAAGCTCATGTTCTCACTCTGAGCTTCCTCTGTGCGAAGGGGATTTGGGCAAACCAGAACCACGCTATTCTCTCACGAGTCACGACTCCCCGTGTTGAGAACAAATCCTCTGGGGCCTCTGCAAATTTAGGAGCCCAGGAAGGGGGATTCCTTGCTGTCAAGGTACAGAGCTCACACCAGCTGGCCCGTGGCCTCGGGGACACAGAAGATGTCATGGGAGACCTGGGACCACCGAGGAGCGGGCAGCCGGCGTGTCCTGGGTGTGCACAGGCACCATCCCGACACCCAACTGCACCACGGCCACAATTAACGAACAAACCGCATTTTCACACTTGGAACTCTCTCACAGCTTGATCCCCACAGCTCTTGCCACATCCTGGCCAGGCGCCATAGGCCAAGGTGAGGAAACACATCTCCCAAGGGTTTGCTACCCCACGCTTTTCTGGCACTGCCATCTGCGGCTGCACGACAGCCCGGGCGTAAAGCCAGAGGTGCTGCCTGCTGTCAACTGCCAACCCAGCCGATACAGCTACAGAAAACGGACAGGGTCCTAGGCCCACCAGCCATTCCTCGGCCTGGGAGAGCTTCGCCTGCTTTTTCCAGGTAGATTAGAATCATAGAATGGTTAGAGTTGGATGTGACCTTAAAGATCATCAAGTTCCAACCCCCCCGCCCTGGGCAGGGACAAGATTAGTACATCTAACAAAGGACAGTGCTGCTCCACAACCCTCTCCTGTCTCCGACAAGAAGCAGACAGCAGACAAGTGGTCCAAAGTTCTAGACAAAAGCCCACATTGCCACAAAAATATCTGGGACAAGACACAACAAGAGATGGGCAAAAAGGAGAGAATCCACCACAGAACCAGCTTCTATGGGACATTTAGAGAGTCCAAGTTTGAACATCTTCAGATTTGCCATTACTTCCAACCGCCTGCCAAACTCTCACCTTTGACGTCACCTCACCCACTGCTGCAAGAAGGACCTTCACACGTTGGCTTGCCCGGTCCATCCCGCCACACACCCATCCACAACACTGCAAGTTTTTAAAAATATACTCTCTAACTAAATGCATAAAAACTCCTGACACAGCTAGAGGCAGGCAGAGAGCTCGCCTCCGGAGCTGTGCACAACGCGCACTCCCGTGCCTCCCTCTTAAAGCCTTTCTTTGTTAACTTCTTGTACTGCCTTCGGTCCCTGCAGGACACTAAGAAAGAAATAATTTCAATTATGTTTCTTCAGCCCCTGTTTAGATATTCCCATTTAAGGTATATAGTTCAAAAACTCTAACGACGGGCTGAGAAATGCTGGGGACAGAAAGCCCCCAATTTACAGCCAGAGGCGGATGCTGAAGAGCGCGGCAGGGCGCAGGGCTCAGACCAAGCCCCTCTCTGCATGCACAGGTCCCAGCCCTCCTCCAAAACCCAAGGAGAAAACACCATGAGTCACCTCACCCGGGCTTGATAAAACCCCAGTCTGAAAACAAACAGCACGCTCTGTGTACCACCCCGAGTCTCTGCGAAATGTGAGCAACAAAGAAATCCAACAGCGTGTACTTTGTGAAAGGTTACCTCGTAAATTTATCATTACACTTCAATTAACTGAGGGAGGGAGGGATGAATGGCACCGAGGGAGCCGAGGCTGAGCGGTGGGGTGAGCTGAACCCAGCGCAGGAGAAGCCATCCCCCTCTCCCTCCCACGAGGGCAGCGCTCGCAGAGGATGAGTGGGATCAGGGAACTGGTCCAACGGCAGCAAACCCCAGAGTCCCCATCACTCCAGACATACGCTCAGAAGCGATGCATTAGCAGATCAAATCCAGAGTCACCAACAGCCAGCGCCAGGCCGTCAGCAGAGAAGAACCCCATGTGTGAAAGCGCATCAGGAAATTTTCCAGACGTAATTTAAAAATTCAGGGACACTCCTGAGGTCCCTGCAGGCACCACATGGGTGCTGAGGAGCCCTGGCCACACTGGAGCAGGTGTCAGCCACGCAAGGCAAGGGCAGGACCGGAGCCACAGCCCCTGGCCCCAGCGTGTGACCAGGAGCACCGTGTCCCCAGGAGCTGCTGGGTGGTAGCACCCCGAAGGTACGAGTCCAACTGCTGGTTCCTCCTGAGAGCTACCAGAAAGACACCTCAGAGGCTTCAAGGACAGTGCCGGCACCCTGATGGGGTGCAAGTCTCCACCCTGGCCAGGCATGGGCAAGGACAGTCAGCAGATCTCTTAGTCAGCAGAGACCTCCGGGCAGCCCCGCGGTGGGGATCAGTGGTGACCCTGCCCAGCCGACCGCTGGCAGCCTGCAGCAGGACCCAGGTGTCCTTCAGGATGTCCTTCCCCTTGCAGCACACCGGCACTGGCCCTACGCAGCTGTTCCTACACGACCTGTTATTCCCACAGCACGTGGGATGCTCTTCCAAAGCCCAGCGCTGTCCGGCAGGGGAATGTGCCAGCTTCAGCCCCTACTTGTGCATCCTTCACACCCATTTCACTGAAAGAGCACCTCTTAGACCAAAGTATCATCAGGAGGGCACACACAGCCCCCACGAGTGCCGACACTGGTCCAGCGAATGCGTTCACCTTCATTGCCAGGCCTGCAGGGGGGCACGCATCTTGGTCCCCCGAGAAGCGGGTGGTCCTGCTGCCCACGGGCACTGGCCCAGTGGCAGCTGCTGGTCACTCTGTGCCCACACCAGCAGGGATGGAGCCAGGCTGCTGGTGGCACAAACAGGGCTCAGCCCTTGGCTCGCTGGCCGGGCTGCCACGGGATGGAGGGGACACAACGCCTGGGGAGGGTCTGCCCATGTACCCGTCCCACGGACACGGGATGCCGCCGGCAAGGAGGGCCCCGCAGTGATTCAAGGATTGGAGCATCTCCCTTATGAAGAAAGGCTGAGGGAGCCGGGACTCTTTAGCCTGGAGAAGAGAAGGCTGAGGGGAGACCTTATCAATGCTTATAAGTATCTGAAGGGTGGGTTGAAGGAGGAGGGAGCCAGACTCTTTTCAGTGGTTGCCAGTGAGAGGACGAGGGGCAACGGGCACAAGCTGGAACATGGGAAGTTCCACTCGAATATGAGAAGAAACTTCTTTCCGGTGAGGGTGCCAGAGCCCTGGAACAGGCTGCCCAGGGAGGGTGTGGAGTCCCCTTCTCTGGAGATTTTCAAGACCCGCCTGGATGCAGTCCTGAGTAACATGCTCTGACATGCTCTGGGCAATCCTGCTTCAGCAGGGGAGTTGGACTAGATGATCTCTATGGTCCCTTCCAACTCTAAAAATTCAGTGAAATTCAGTGAAATTCAGTGAAACAAATCCCTGCGGGCAGAGATGCTCCCTCTCTCCGCTCCCACTTCCAGCTCTGCCATCGCACGCTTTTCTTGCACACGAATAGAGTCAGCAGAAGTTTTGTGAAGAAGTGGGCCTGCAGCACTGCTTGGTTTTACTGTAAATGTCCAATAATTTATGTGGGGTTTTCACCTAAGATTTCACATCTGGCTTTTTTTGGAAATGTTGATAAATAACTTTGGACATTCGTTTCGACCTGGGCATCTTCAGCACACCGGGTGTCGTGTCACAGCGCTGCCGGGCACAGGAACGCTGGCAGCTCGGCAGCTGGAGACAGCAGGAAGCCTCTTTTTGGGCTGATCCACAGAGAACCATACATTAAAAATGAAGCTAATCTCAGAATTTTCCACCAACCCAGATTTTAATAAAAATAATCTCCTCTGGAGATAGCTGTAATATAAAGCTCCAATACTGCTTCTCATACTGTGGCCCATGCTTTCTTTCCAGTAACTGTGAATTATGGCTCAATTATGTTCACTTTGCCCTCTAAGCACAGGCAGGGAAAGAGACAGAGGGCTGCCCTCATGTCTTCTTGCTGAAAAAAAAAAATCAAGTGCCCAGCACAAGCCTGTGGCTGCTCCGAGCTCCTCGCCGCACGCACACGCAGGACCTCGCGCTCGCAGCGCAGCGTGTTCTGCAGCACTTTCCCTCTGATGATCCGTGAAACCCACCCTGCCCTGCCCATGTCGGCCACAAACAGACCCTCAGCTCCCGGCGTGGATCCATGGCTGAACCTTCCAGCTGCAAAAGCTCTGGCAATTACAGGTCTGCAACTGTTTAGGGGACGGAGCTCAGAAAGACGAGAGAAACACCCATTTTGACAATTTAGCCCAAGGAAAATGTGTCCACTGTATCCTTCGTGCCTTGTTGAAGCTTTCCTCCATCCATTCCACTGGCAGTTATGTACTCCCCACACCCCAGAGAGCCACCCAGTCTCCTGGCCCCCAGCCCCATCACCACCAGCATTGCCACCTCCCTCCCAGCAGGTCCATCCCGTGGGGCTGTGGTGGCACCTCCTGCCTCCTCCACCTTCTGCCCCAAAGGCTGGCTCCTGGCACAGGGAGCCAGCAAAGCAGCAACCGTCGGACAGATTGACGGTAGAGACTTTGCAAGAAAAGAGGTTTTCTCTGTTTAAGTAGAAAAAGTGATTTAAGTCAAGGTGGACTAAGATAAAAACTGGCATTAAAACATGTTCATTTAGCATGTTAAAATATTTCTTCGTATGGACACAGAAATGCCGCAGGAGGAAGCTCCCGCAGGAACTCGAGGTCCCTCACTCGGGCCATGTCCAGCGTGCCCTACCACAAAGCTGGCTCTGGCATCAGACAGGGATGGACAGAAGCACCAGCAAATTATCCAAGGATGCTGGAGGCCCTGGAGTGAACCTGACAGGGAAGAATGAAACGCAGCTCCCATTTGTATGTTAAATACATTTATGAGTGTGTCCAGCTGGAAGTCAGGGAAGCAAAAGCATAACCCATGTTAATGAGAGAAAAATTCTAGCTCAGATGTGTAGTCATCACGGGTGAAACCTCTTCCCATTTCTCTCTCCATCACTTATCACCTCCACCATCCGTGTCTCTGAGCCTCCAAGTAGGACCGTGACTCTTCGCCTCAGCTCTTGCACTGACGACACTTAACGCTGCTTTTGGCGCCCGCCCTTAAACAGCGAAGGGCACGTCCCAAACGTTAGGGTGAGGTAACTGCTATTGACCCACTTGATCACAAGCTCTCTGCGGGGCTGAGCAGCATCACTGGAAACAGAAACGAGACGTGAATGCTCAGCTCCAGGAAAACACTTCCCCCCCCAATTCAGCACCTTCTCCCAGTGAAACACGAGGAACGGGGCGTCACGAGGAGCTGCGATGCTCAGCACCGACCACCAGCACGGCTGTGGGAGCTCCAGCCGCCTGCCCCGGCCCCCTCTCCTCGCCCTGCTCACACCAGCACTGCCCGTGCGTCGGCCCCACGCGCTGCCAGGGACCCTCCGGAGCCCCTCCTGCATGGGGGTCCCGCTCCATCCAAAGGGAACGGTGCGAACTCGGAACAAACGTACAAGACGGAGGGACGTGTCTCATTAGCCAGTGTCATGTTCAAACCTCCTCAGAGCAATTGGACGAGAAAGCAATGAACTGGAGAGAAATACGGGCTCAGAGCAGTGCCCGGGACCCACAGGCTCCTCCCGAGCTGCCAGACACCTCGAGGAAGGGTCATAGAGTCATAGAATGGTTTGGGTTGAAGGGATCATCTAGTTCTACCCCCCAGCCCTGGGTAGGGACACCTCTCGCCAGACCAGGTTGCTCAAAGCCCCATTCAGCCTGGTCCTCAGCTGCCAAGTGCCCCAGGACGGGACAGACCCCGCGGCCAGGGACAGCCTGTCCTTCTGCAGCCCCTGCCCTGGAGGGAGGTTTGGGCACCCCCAGCTGCACCCCCAGCTCGGGCATCCAGGGACAGCCCTCACTGCAGCCAACCCAGCCACCCCGCTGCTGGGGACAAAACGCAGGGATCCCCGGCGTGACACCACACGGCGAGGTCCTCCCGCTCTCCCCGTGGAGAGACCCGGCCGCAGGAGCCGGCCCACGCACCGCAGCCACCGGGCTTCACAACACACCGCCCTTGGTGCCCGAAACACCCTAAAACACCCTCTGTGCCCTGCAGAAGGAGGCTCCCTTCCCCGTGGGGGCGGCGCGATGCCCGCAGAGCGGCGCCCAGGGCGAGCTGCGGGCTCTGCCCTGCTGATAAGCGGAGGGCTGGATCCGCCACGCTGCCGCACACGGGCATATTCACACGCCTTGCTTTAAATCAAGCCTGAACAGCTTTATGCAAATAAATTGCACTTATTCAAAACAACTCATTAAATAATTCACCCACATTGTCCCAAAGGATGCTGCACGACGCTTGGCAGCCAAACTCCCCAGTCCCCAAAATAATCAGCCGCAGCCCCGGGTCCGGCGCAGTGACCCCAGCTCTCCCGCTTCGGGCGAGAGCCTCCCTCCACACAGATAATAAAGCAAAGTGGATTGATTTAAGTCAAAGCGATCACCAATTTTAACCATGATAAATCAGCTGGCAGAGAACCTGGATGTAAATAATCAAGCCTGATGCTGTTTTGCATTGGTAGTCCTCAGCTATTTTCCTAAAGAAAGGCTGAGTCGGATCAATTCCTAACCATTACATTAGATTAATTTGTAATTTAATATAGACTTTACAACCAAAAGTGCTTCTTCCTAAGTAGACACTCTGTAACTGTATGCATCTATTTAAGCAATTATAACATAAAATATAAATTCAATTTTTTAATTTTACCCTAATACTTTAGAAATAGCATATTTCTTACTTAATAGAGGATGAGTAGGTTTTGACTTGCGATTTAAGTCAAAGTGGACCAAGATAAAAACCGGCATTAAAATATGTTCATTTAGCACCTTGAAGTATTTCTGAGTACTAACAAATTAAATACAACTGCTCTGAACTACCTGTGCTGAATTCATACCAAGTGTGTAAGCCACCAAAATACCCGTTGCACCCACAGGCAACAGGCATAAAAAGGGATTTTTATCAGTAGTTACTGAAATTAACTGTTTCTTTGCAGCCATCGAGATCTTGGAGCCGGTGGGTCTCACCCTATCGAGGCTGCGTTTTATGGCTGGAGCGGGCGAGGAAAGCAAGCTCTTCCCACCTTTCTCAGCCTCCACCGGGCTCCTCGTCCCCTGGACCCGCTCACCCGCGGGCTGAGCCGGCTGTAACGAGGGAAACGCACTGATTTACGGTGACAAGTTGGGTCAGTACCTGAACCGGCTTCACACAGGGAACCGTGCCGGCCCCAAGCCCCCCAGCCGGGTGTGAGGGAGGGTGGGTGAAGCGCAACGGTCTCTTACAGGGGGGATTGGGGTCCGCTCCTCCACGGCCCCCACCGCCTGGGTGCTGACAGAGCACTCAAACGCCCGCCTTAGGAAAACAGATGCAAAATAAAGCTACAAAGGGAGTTTAAAATGTGTCATGGCTGGTGCCGCATTCAGCAGCGCACGGTAATGAAGCGCGGGGCTGCACAGTGAATAAGAAAGATAAAAAAAAGCGGAACAGCTGCCTCATTCATCGAGCACTATTAATCTGATCTGAAAGAGCCCGGGCTCCTATGGAAAAACAATGTGCAGCTTGTAATCAAAACGCATCTCAAAGCATGTGCATAAGTGGTTTGATTCTCCCCTAAAAGGGGTGAAAAATCCAATACAGCTATTGACAGCTAGAGATTTTTACAGCCGCACAAAGCAGACGCTTTGGCCAAGGATCAAAGTTTTCAGCACAGGTTTAGGCCACGCTGGGGGTCAATTCCTGACCTCCGGATCTCCCCTTTGCAGCAATAAAGTTCTCCTGATTTTCTTTTTTCTCACTGCTCACTTAGCTGAGACAGAACAGAGCGCGGAAAAAGGAATTTTAGGATGTACCTGGTACTGGGAAACTGGTGAGAGGCGAAGCCCAGGGCAGAGGAGAGGAGCCTGCGCCCAGGGGCTGCGCCGGCCGGTGCCCTCCTCCTCCTCCTCCTCCTCCTCCTCCTCCTGAAGGAGCAAGTGGCCTGGGGACCAGGGCCATGTCCTCCTAGGCCCCTCTAGTGAAGGGAGGCCCCTCCACTCCCCGAGTTAAAAATCACCGCGGAGAAGATGAAATGCGAGAGCATGATTCTGAGCTTTTTACTCCTGCTTTGCGATAGCAGACACGGACCCAAGCACAGCAAGGTGTGGGTGGGTGTATATTTAAATTGCAGGCTCCATCCGCGCCGGCGGGAGCTCACAACTCATCTCTGGTCTCGGGGATTCAGTGTAAACAGCTGGAATAAAACACCTGGAGTAAAACACCAGATCCGCCCCAGGGCAGCACAAGTGCCGGTGCTGGCTCCACGTGGGGCAGGGATGGGCACTCACCATTTCCACCAGTGCCGGTGGGCTCTATGTGGCACCAGATCCAGCTGAACACAACCCAGACGAGGAGAAAGGCCTCTGTCCCCCACGATGGAGGCAGGTCACAGACACGTCAGGCTGCTGCCACCTCCAAAGGGGCCCATCTCCTCCCCAGCTCCACCGGTGTGTGCTGACCCGGCGCAGGGAGCTGCTGCGGGTCACAGCTAATGGGGAAAAATGTTATCTTAACCTACAGCAGCTCCTCAGTCTGGCTCTAACATGATTTAAAAGGCAAAGGAAAAAGAGTTGCCAGCACACAATGGAGAAGAAAGGCCCTTGGAAATCTCCGGGAGGAAGTCTCATCAGCTGTACATCACCGTTCCTCCAGATCTTTCCGAGCTATTTCAATAAGCTCCAGCTCTCCGAGAGTTAGCAGCTTCCTGAGCACCACTCCTCTGCAGGAGGCTCTTAGCTCCCTACATATACATTTTTTATGCGATGTGCTGAGCCGTGGTTCCTTGGAACAAGTTTTCCCTGCTTCCAGTGAAAAAGTAAATAGGAAACCTGTGCCTCACCACTCTGCCATTACAAGCCTGGTGGCAACTGGCCCTGTGGAGGGTGGCCACCGCCGCCCACCGCCTGCTGCAAAAGGCGTTTTCCCATGGGATGTACCCCAGGTTTGGTCAGACACCTTGCAGGATCTCCGCACCAGCACACACTGCAGACAGCGAGGGCTTTGACGGCAGCTGGAGGCATTTCTGCGCTCTCCTGGGATTATCTCTCTATTTCCACCTTTTCCTACCCCCAGGCCCCAAGCAAGGCTGCGACTCACTTCCAAAGCGCTCCCACCGCAAGACATTGGGAATAGGTTTTCAAACATGTTTTAATGATACAGACCCACAATTCGTAACTATTTCAGAGACACAAACCTTGGCTTGGGCATGTTTCTGGCTCCTTAAAAAACAGAGTATAATCTCATAAATCTTGTAGGTGTTTTAGATAATTTTATCCCAGGTCTCCACCACCCTCTCCCACAGAGAAATGCTCAGCCAAAAGCTGAGCTGAAATGGCTCTTCCCGGAGGATAAGCTGCCACGGAGCAAAGGCAGGAGCCGGCGGGCAAGACAGAGAACCTCCACCAGCATTAGAAAGGAGCCTCAGGGCTTGGCACATCATATCCTCCTTCCTCTGCCCAGGTCACGCTCCCTCCTTGGGCAAGGGCCAGCACCAGAATGCACCAGCAGCTCATGCAGCATGCAGACCGGGGTTAAAGGAGGAGGGGAGGTTCCCAGGTTATCAAACTCCAAATAAATTGCTATCTTGGAAGTCCCTACAGAGCCTGGGCCACCAAATCAATTCCCTGCCCTACAGCCACAGTATGGATGGGTCCATGGAGGGAAACACCAGCACCGCACTGACACCGGACACCGGCACCGCCAGCAACGAGCCCAGCTCCCGCACCACTGCCCCCCGGCACGGCTGAGCAGGGATGGCACGGGACAGTGGCCACAGGCTTGCACTGGGACCAGTGCAAGGCTCGGACCCTGGTCTGCAGCCCTGCTCTCCCACAGGGTCTGCTCAGCCCTGCCCGTGCCTGCACCCCGCACGTCCCCTCCATTTCGCACAGCCCATCGAGCAGGGTTACACCTCAAATTCAGCCCCGCAGCACACCGACACACACAGGGCAGCTGGGAGCACCATGGGGTCTCCCAGCGAGTGCTGGATCCCGCGGGAGATGGTCCCTGGAGCCAGGGGAGAGCGGCACTTGCCGGCCAGGCTGTCGGCGGGCACTGAGCTAGCTGCTGAGCAAGGGGCACACTGGCCCTGCCCCCCCAGCAGCTCAGCACCTCACAGGCCTTAATTACAGCATCACACGCCGCTGCTCAAAGCCTACGCTGCCGACCAGGCGATTCTTCCTCCTCCTTTGATATGACAGCAGCCTCTCGCATTTTCCCGTGCAGCAGCAGCTGATGTCGAGGAGGGACTCTGTGCCACTGAGTGGTCCCCTGTGTTGATCCATACCACAGCGTATATAGGACAGAGCTACCCTAAGTCTGCACGTCAACTGCATCAGCCCTGGTGGCAGGGGGTGCTGCGGGGAGCCGGGACACCCCAGAGCATGGTGCTGCCCCAGGCCTCTGCCACCGCCGCCCCAGGAAGCCTCTCCTGCTCTGCCAACACCTGAAGCCACCCTGGAAACAACGTGGATGTAGGACAGTAGTTTACAGAAAGCACAGATGTCAGCAGATTTCCACTATGATTTTTACTATTGGATTTTTAACCCACAACAAATGTTAAGAACAGTTTCATTCATCCTTTTCCTATCAATTACTTTCATGAGCTCAGCATTTCTGCCTGTTGAGGTGTCCACATCCAGCGCCGTGTTACCCAGCCGTGCAGAATGAAACTCCTTGTAGCTACAGGAAAGCAGCTGGTGTGACGGATGCATCTTGCCCAGGAAGCCAGAGTGGGCTACGAGCCGATCTGCGGCCATGCCTGCTGGCGCGGTGCTGCAGCCGCCCTCCCAGCTGCTTCCCGGGAGCTGCTGAGCATCCACCAGCACCACCTCATGTGCCACTCATAGCCCTGTCCGTCCTGTGTGGTGGGCCATCACCAGGGGACACAGCACACCGCAGCACAGCAAGAGGCTTTGGCACTCCCTGGCTCAGAGGAGATGTGTCCCCCGGCATTTTAGTTTAGTTTGGAGAAGAGGAGGCTGAGGGGAGACCTCATTGCCCTCTACAACTCCCTGAAAGGATGTTGTAGAGAGGTGGGTGGTGGCCTCTTCTCCCAAGGGAATAATGACAGGACCAGAGGAAATGGTCTGAGGTTGCGGCAGGGGAGGTTTAGATTAGATATTGGGAAGAATTACTTTACTGAGAGGGTGGTCGGGCACTGGAACAGCCTGCCCAGGGAGGTGGTGGAGTCACCATCCCTGGAGGTATTTAAGAAACATGTAGACATGGCACTTCAGGGCATGCTCTAGTGCCCGAGATTGTTGGTTTCTGTCTGTTTGTGGGTGGGTGTGGTGTGTGGTTGGTTGTTTTGTGTTGGTTTTGGTGTTGGTTTTTGGTTTGGTTTGGTTTTTTTATTGGTTGGACTTGATGATCTCAAAGGTCCCTTCCAACCAAGAAGATTCTGTGATTTCCTAAGTCCCCCAGCCTTTTCTCTGCTTTTCCTTCGGGGAGAGGAAACAGCACAGCGGGTAGCATGTTTTACAGGAAGGGACTTTTATTTACAGACAGAGCACCCTCTTCTGCAAGCTGCCTGGTCAGAAGCAGTGTCCCTTGTCACACGGCCCCTCTGCAGCACCCAGAGCCACATCAGCAAAGGCACCGCAGCCCCCTCCCCACCCGCCCTGCGCCCACCGCACCACGTCTCCCCCCGCCCACAGGCAAACTCCACGTCCCCGTGCCCCCATCATCGCTGGGCGGCCCATGCCCATGGCGTGCGGCGACCCCATCCCTGCCTCACCGGGCTGCAGGGAGGCAGCGCTGGTACTGCTCGCAGGAGGGACTGCAGCTGCGCTCACGGGATTGTGAATTCACATCAAATCCTGAAGGAACGGCAAGCCACGCCATCTCCGAGCAGCTCACTTTCCCTCCACCAGTCCTGGCTAAGCAGAAGTTCAGGAAAACTTTGCCTATCTCTCTTTTATAATAGGAAAATTTATTTCTTCATTTCCCTTGGCTTAACAGAAGAATCAATGCTTTCTGCACTGGTTTTCAGGCTCTTCTTTCATTTGCATTAAGGAGATAACAAGTCAGAAAATATTAACATGAAGTATCAGGTGACTGAGAAGCGGGATGAGGGGAGAGCCTTTTCTGCAGCCTCATAGGGAAACGAGCAGCTCCATCCCACCGCAAAGGGAGGCCCTGGCCTCAGCGGGGACCTCAAACAGCCTCTCACAATGGGGGCTGGTTCCGTGCCTCCGAGGGCCTTTGGTTGTAGGACACTTCCTCGCTGGTCCACGACACATCCCCAAAGCCCTGTGAGGCGGAGGAGCCCTCCCACAGGACAGACGCCGGCACAGGAAAGGTATGTCAGACCCTCTGCCGGGACACCACCGGACAGACATCCTTCCGCAGGATGCAGACCCTTCTGCACGGCCCGGCCGCGACACAGCCAACAGGCTGCACTGCAGCATGGTCCGCTCTGCAGATGAGACCAAATTCTGCCCAGGGCTGCAAATCCACCTTACACCTTACTGTGACCCTGCCAGTTTGGGGACCAGTGACCTGGCCTGAGGCCACCAAGGCCACCACCGCAGGGCTGCGCCCACACAGACGCCAGGAGAAGGGCTGCTCCCTCTCGGCAGTGCCAGTGCCAAGGGGCAGAGCCCGTGCTCCCGGCATCACCAGGCAGCCACGGTCACACAGCTCCCGTGGATGGACGGTCCCTCCAGCCGGTGTCCCCGCACACCCGCCTTCCCTGCACTGCCCAGTCCCAGCCCGCACGCTCCCGAATGGCACCACCGCAAGGAGCCCATCCACGGCTCCGTGCCCCTCCAACACACGCAGCTTTCTCCCTCTCCTCCCAAATCAGCACCTGCCTCTCGATATCACTCTTCCCCTCCACTACAGCATGAATTGTCCTTCCTCCTCCTCCTGCCCAGCCACCGCCATGACCTGCCCTGACTTCACTCCACCTCGGGGCTCCCCGCAGACCGGCTACCCCCCTTGCACCCACTGTCCCCTAAAACCTCCTTGCAGGAGCACATTGCCCACAGCCCGGGTGGGAGCAGCAGGAGCCAGTGTCCCATCACAGTGGACCCAGGCATCTCCCAAAGAGCTCAACCCCCAAATACACAGGACGCTGTGACTCAGAGCCAGTAACTCCTTCAGAAACCACCAGTGGGAAAGGAGAGGAGGAGAGGAGGCAAGGACTCAAAACTGAAGCAACAAGATGTTGTGGCACCTTCCTTTCCCCAGACACCTGCCTTGAATGCCTCAACTGCCACACAGAGAGCTCACCGAGGGCAACAGGGGACAGCAAATTTTGGGCACTATGAAAGACACCCAGGTAGTAGTGGGGTGCCTGCCAGGGGCCATGCGGGACAGAGGACCCTTCAGGCTGTAGGGCATCGTGTGGCTCCTGACTATGGTCCCAGGCAGCACCCAGCAGAAAAGCATCATGTGCCAGCATGTGCCAAGCACTACTCATCTCCCACAGCCTCAGCCCCTGCCCAGGACAGTCCATGGCCCCCATCACCACAAGGCTGCCCCATGCCCATAGGCTTTGGCAACCCTGCAGCTCCCTGGGGCAGCTCCGCCTGTCAGAAAGGACGGCCGTTTGCAAACCGCGTGGGTCGGTATACTGGGGGGGTTATAGCCTGTCCCTGTCCCCAGCAGAGATCTTCACCTACACGGCAGGGAATGCCACCAGCTACTTCTGCACTGTGAGGAAGGGACTCTCCTTTTGGTGGTTCCGATGTGCTCCCTTCCCACCCAAGCACACCCCTGCCTGGCCTCTGCACCGCAGACGGGCTCCTCCTCTGCCCCATCCCCACCTGCCTCTCTGCATCTCCCGTGTCTGCGGGAGTAGGAGACGTGTCCTGTTCCTCCCGTGCTCCAGGTTCCATTTCTCAAGCTGTTGTATGGGTGCAGGGCAGCTGAACCCCTCTTCCCAGAGCTCAGAGGTGGTGCAGGTCACTCAGACTGCTTAAGTTGGAAGTGCTGGCCCATCATTAGGATGTAAACAGTGCTGTACCTGAAGAGACTGCCTTTTCAGAGACAAGGTCACAGCCTGGGGTGGAGATTTGCTCTGAACAATGGAAACCACTAACAGTGAATTCAAAGGCTTTCAGCTGAATAAAGACAGTGATGGAGAGTTGCAAAGGAACCTAAAAGGGTCTTGGAGACAACTCCAAGAGAGCTGGGAAACTTGACTTCAAAAGTCAGCTGCTTGACAGTCTAAAAACCCACATGGAGGCTCCAACCCTGAGAGAAGACATGAACTTGAATAAACTCAACTTTGCCCAGCTGAAGTCCCGATCTCTGAAACGCTGGCAGCTAACGGAGTCTGACTGGTTACTGAAAAGCTGCCTGTCCGCCCTGTGCCTGGAGATACCAAAAGAGATAATCCCCATCTTCAAGTGCTTGCTACAGCAAGAGGGGAGAGGTCTAGGATGCTCACTGCTCTCAGCTGGGTGAGGCCAAGGAGAGGGGAGAAGGAGGCAGGGAACACACACAGCTCTAAAGCATCCGTCCTGTGAGCTTCTCCAAAACCCAACAGATATCCTCCAACGCATCCCAGAGTGCCGCAGGGAGAGGGAAGAGCAGCAGCAAGCCCGGCAGTGGCAGATGGAACAGGCTCAACTGCTGGTTTTCCCCTCATCCCCTTTCGCACTGGTCAGACCCCCACCTGCTTGGATGTCACCTTGCAGACAGGGACCAAGCCTGCCTGCTCCAGGCATGAGGAATGAGCACTGCAAGTGCCTGGATCAGGGAGCTGATGTGTAGGCATGATGGGCAGGAGCCTGGGGAAGTTCAGGGCCACTCACAGTACACGATGCAGCTCTTCGGGATGCATACCATTAAGCCAACTGGGCTTTTCCTGCCTCCCTTTAAGTGAAGGTTCCTCAGCTAGCACAGGAGTCTGCAAAACAGGCAGTTTTCATTTAGGAAGCCAGCCCCCACCGGAGCCATGAACGCAACAGCCCTCTGCAGGCACTGCCTTGGTCTGAGAGAGAGACCCGAGCACGGCCGCAGGCTGGTGACAGCACGGGAGCTCAGTGCAGGGAGCAGCACGGGGGGTCCGGCTCCCCTCGCCCAGCAGCAGAGGGTCCGACAGAGCATCCATCACACCGTCCTGCCTCCCACACCTCCCTGAGCAGACTGTGCCGCAGGATGCCTGCACCCACATCCCCTTCCATCCCGCCTCTCCCTGCAGGAGGGGCAGGTACCACAGCGCAGCCTCCCGCCTGGATCCCGGCAAATCCAGCGCAGGATGCCCCATGGGGTGGCAGCCCAGGGACAGGCAGCAGGGACAGGGCTGCCGGGGCAACGCTGCCGCTCCCGGAGTGCCACGCAGGGCCTGCGAGCTCCCGCTGCTCACGCTGCAGAGCCAGAGCCCCGAGCTGCGGCTGCAGCCAGCTCCTCTGCACACCAAGCAGGCTCGCAGTGCGCAGGCTGCGCTTGCCAGGATGCGAGCGCTGTGGTGCTCTGATCCGCACACACCTCCCCGGCGCTCCCCACTGCCCCTCTGCTGCCTGCCCGCCTCCCTCAGTGTCCAGGGGGAGCAGGGCCACCAGCCCCAGGCAGCCCACAGGTGCCCCCCAGGACTCCTTCTCTGCTGGCTCCCACCCCCAGCCCCCAGAGGTTGCACCAGAAACATTTCCACTCTTCAGCTCTCCGATATGCATCTGCCCCCGGGGAAGGGAGACCTGGGAGGGAAATTCCTACTTTATACATGCAAAGATGCTCTGCTTTGCATGAAGCCCCCATTCCCCCCACTGCCTCGGGAAAGGGGTGGGGGGGGTCACAACACACCATCACACTGACTCCAGCATCCCTGCTTCCTCCAGTGCCCACGCACAATCCCAAAACAAGGACAGGGCAGGGCAGGGAGGTGCAGAGCAGTGCCCAAGGAACAGCAAAGCAGAGAGGTGGGTACCGTGGCAGTGAGCAGAGCACCTGCCCTCACTGAGAGTCCTTGGACCCTGCCCCGTGCTGCTGGGGTGAGGGCTGGAGCAGGATGAGAGCCGGCTCCATGCATCAGCTCAGGGATGGCAGAGGAAGAGCTGATGTGTCGGGGCGAAGGGAAAGAGCAGGCACCGTGTCCCTGAGAGCCTGGCTCACAACCGCAGCCGGGGCAGGGGCAAAGCGAGCGGGTGTAAAGCCCTTCCTGCAGCACAAGGTCAGCCCTCGCCAGAGCAGAGCGTCTGTCCAATTCTTCGACAGCAAAGGCAGTGCTGCCTCGCCTGCCTCTGCCGCTCCCCAGCGCTTGGCAGCTGAGCCTGCAGAGCTCTGCCTGCGAGTGTGCCAGTGCCACCGTCCTCCAGCCAACTCTCTGGCCCCAGCCGCTACCCCTCTGTCACCAAGCAGGAGCCCCCCCAGCCAGTCTCCAAAAGAGAAACCTTTCCCCACAGAAGAGGGGAGCTCTCACTTCCCTTAGTCCCCTCCAGCCCCAGCAACTCTCTGCTTGCCCCAAGTCTCCATCTCTTCATCTCTTCCCACCCCTCATCCCCAAGGGACACCCCCTCTCCTGCCTTGTCCCGGAGAAGCACAAGCTCCCTGTGCCTCGCAGCCCACCAATCCCCAGGCAAGCCACAGCTCCCAGCACTCCACTGCTAACGAGCACTCCTCGTTAGGGCCACAGTCATGGCAGCCCTTCAGTGAAGTTTTCCCCTGCACTGACCAGGATCAGTCTCCAAGCTCTCACTCCCCCCCAGCACTGCCCCGGTCTGTAACAGCCCCACACACCCTCCACGGCTCGCTGTGCCCTGCCAGACACCCTCCGTGCCACCCGCTGCCCCTCTGTGTCACACACGCTGCCCCACGTCACAGCCGCCCTGGCCAACACACCACGACGCCCGTGCTCTCCTGTGTCACACCTCGGCTCCCGGCAGGTCACACCTGCACATCCTGCCTGTGGCACCGGCACCGTGGCGCGGTACTTCACACATCACACCATACCACCACCCGGCGCGGTGCTGCGCCCAGCACACACCGCACCCTGCTGTGCCACACCTGGGCCCGACACCCGGCACCCGCACCGCCCGCGCACACCCGCACCGGGCTGGGATCAGCCTGCGGCCCGCACACCCCGCCTGCTCCTGCCTGCCCACGCTGCCAGCAAGCGGCTGCGGCTCCAGACTCCCGCAGCCCGGACCCGCCGGTGCCGGTGTCGGGGCGGTGCTGGAGCCTCCCGAGCTGTGCCCGCTCCCCGCCTCCATCCCCGCTTCCCCCGCGCTCGGGGCAGGCGGCGGAGCGCAGCCCGGTCCCGGTGCGGGGCCCCGGCGGCGGGAGCGGCCCCTCCCGGCGGTCCGGAGCACCCGGGAAGGCAGCGCTGCAGCCGGGGCTCCCGGCCCGCTCCGCCCGCCGCCGCGCCGGGCTCTGCGGGGAAAGGGGAGCCGGGGAGCGGGGCACCACCGAGGAGAGGGGCATCACCGAGGAGAGGGGTAGAGGGGCAACGGGGAGAGGGGCATCACCGAGGAGAGGGGCAACAGGGAGAGGGGCATCATCGAGGAGAGGGGCAACAGGGAGAGGGGCATCATCGAGGAGAGGGGCAATGGGAAGCGGGGCACCGGGGAGCGGGGCATCACCGAGGAGAGGGGTAGCGGGGAGAGGGGCAACTGGGAGAGGGGCGCCACCGGGGAGAGGGGCAATGGGCAGTGGGGCAGCGGGGAGCCGTCCTGCCGGGCCCGGGGCCGGCCGCCCCCCTGCCCGCGGGGGTGCGAAGTTTGCCGGGTGGTGCCGGGTCGGGGCCGGGGCCGGGTCGCGCACTCACCGTCTGCTGGAGGTCGGGGATGCCGATGCGGACGACGATGGCGCCGGGCGCGGGCTCCTCCATGCGCGCCGGGGCCGCCAGCTTGGGGGAGCGGGGCCCGCCGGGGCCCCGGGCCGGGTCGAGCCGCGTCTCCTCCCGCAGGCCGGCGCCCGGCTCCCCGGCGGCGGCGGCGCGGGGCTGTCGCTCCGGCGGCGGCGGCGGCTCTGGCGGCGGCGACTCCGGGCTCTCATGTTTGCTGCCGGCGGGGCTCAGAGGCATGCTCCGTGCGGCGCGGCGGGGCGGCCGGCACCGGCACCGGGGGCCGCGCTCACAGCCCGCCCGGGGGCCCTGCGGGGCGAGGAGAGGCGGTCAGCGCGACCCGCGGGGGCACCTGGTGGAGGACCCCCACCCTGCACATGGGCATCCCCGCGGGGGGGGGCCCCGGCAGAGGACCCTCACCCTTGCACACAGGGACCTGGTGGGGACCCCCACACTCCACCCAGGCCACCCCCACAGGGACCTCGTACAGGACCCCTGACTGTCCCCCACAGAGATCCCCATCCCGGGGCCCTCACCCTGGAACCCCCAACCAACTGTACAGGAATCCCACAGAGGGACCCCCACAGGGTTCCCCATGGCAGGGACCTGCAGGGACACACACACACACACACCCCCAGGGATCCTCATGTTGAGGACCTTGCAGAGGACCACCCCCACCCTACATGGGAATCCTCATGTCAGGGACCTCACTGAGAAGCCCCACACCATGCAGGGACCTCCACACGTGCCCCCCATACCCCAGTAAGGGCCAACTGCCACTGCTGGCCCTCCCTGGCCCCCACAGTGGGTACAGCCCCCATTGCAATGACTCCCACCAGCCATCCAGAAGGGACTCTTCCTGTCGGTCCAGCAAAGCATGGACCTGCCCTGGGCCGACCCCATCGCTGCAACACCCAGAGCCTCCACTCCCCCAGGGAGGGCTCAGCACGCAGGGCACATGCCAGAGCCAGCGCAGGGGGGCTGGGCACAGCCCCCTGGGGCAGAAGACAGGTTGTCCCAGCTTCCGGGGCCTGCTCTGCTCCTTTGATCAACTGCCTTCTCTCCACATCACCACCAGTGCCTGCGGTTCATCCCAGTGGCCCTGTCCCATCTGCAACCATGATCCTCCATCCACACCAGTGTATGAGGGCATCCTTGGCTTCTTCCCTGTCTGCCAGGGTGGAGGAGGCTAGACATCAGCAGGACAAGCAGGTGTGACTCAGGGGAGCTCAGCACCCTGCCTGTCTCTGGGTTTTACAGAAAAAGTCTGGTTCTGGCCCTGTTCATCCTGCAGTTGCTGGAGTGCTGCCCACTGTGAGGTCCCTGACACCCCTACACAGAGGTGGCCACCACCAAGCATGTGTCTCTGCCCACCCCGGGCTGGCCTCTGGGCTGCAGGCTCCAGCAGCACCTCCACAGCCCATCAGGCGAGGAGCTGGGGCTGCCTGCCAGGGGGTTCCCAAGCTGGCTCGAACTTGGACAACAGGATGTAGCAGTGCCCTTGTGCCAAGGTTTTGGGAGTGGAGGAGGGCTGACCTGCGTTTCCGCCCCAGGGACCCGTCTCAGTCAGAAGCCACGTGTGCACACACGGAGTGGTGGCAGGCACCGCTACCATTAGCTCCAGCATAGAGCAGAGACACAAGCGGCAGCCACCACGGGCTGCTATTTCTGACAGTCCCTCTGCCAGTGAGGGCTAATTAAGGCCAGGAGGACCCTGCCTGCCCAGCAGGTCAAGCCCGTGCTCCCAGGCAAGGACAGGCTGGTGACCGCCCTGCCAAGAGCAGATGGGACGCTGGGCTGAGCCCTGCAGGACTGTGCATGGGACCGTGTCCGGTCCATCACTGGCTGGGATTCAAGGCTTTAATCTACGTGACAATCCTCAAACAGAAATAGCCCCCAAACCACTGAGAGCTGGAGAGATTTACAGTATGGCCTGGATCTGTCCAGGAAATGACTAATGGCTCTTCCTTCGGCCCTCCCACCCTGAGGCCAAGGGACTGCACAAGGCAGGCATCAGCCAGAGCCTAACTCTGCCAGGACACCCGGCCCCCAGCAACTCTCCCAGCTGGAGCAGCATCTGCTGCAAATGCCCTGCACCGGCTGCACTGAGAGGCGGGGAAGGATGCACCTGCAGACCTGGAAGTTTGGGGTCACCGGGGGAGCCTAACAGGCGCTGGAGCACGAGCACTGCAAGTCCAAGGCAGTAGCCCCAAGGCAGAAATCATGGCTCCATCACAACAAACGACGAGATCATCCCAGGAGCCTCCAGCCGGTCCCTCGGCTCCTCCTTTCCTTCGACCCACACCTGCAGCCCCGCGCTGGAGAGCCGCAGGTCCTGTCCGGCTGCTGCTGCTTCACAGAGGCAAGGAGCAGGGAGTCTCCAGCTTCCCCTGCACCCTGGGCCCCCGTCGCCTCTGGTCCCACAACATCACCCTGGCATGGGTCAAGCCTGTGCCCAGACAGGAAGACACAGTGCCGTGACAGTTTCAGCCATCCCCAACCAGTCCCTTTTTAAGGTACAACAAAACATCCTTGCCCAGTGGCAAAGCAAGCCGAAAACACACCTTTCCAGGGTGCCTGTCCCGCAGCAGCTCTCCTGCTGGTCTCCCTGGGTCTGAGAGCAGCTCTCTAGCAGGGCAGGGGGGCAAGAGGAGAGAAGACTGGGGGTGTCGGAAAGCCTCCTGCTCCTCAGAGCACACAGCGATCCCCATCCCGTGTCTGTCCTGGCCCCAGGCAGAGGCACGTGAAACCTGCAGCTCCCCAGAGCACGTGCTGGGGCTGAGCATCTCACGGGTCCCAGGAGAAGGGATGCGGGCTTTGCAGCAGAACAGCCACCTGGCAAAAGCAAGGGCTGCAGGGAACAGGCTGGGCTCTGCGGCTTTGAGTCAGGGTCACCAGGGACGAGGTGGGGCTGGCGAGGGGAAAAAGTGGATGAAACGGCCATGAGTCACCAACAGCCAAGGACCTGAGGTTTCTCACAGAACAAAAGACAAAGGAGTAAGAGTGGTCAGGAAGGGAGATGGCTGTCGTGGTTTCACCCCAGCCAGCACCTAGGGCCACGCAGCCACCCACTCACTGCCCCCCCTACAGAAGGGTAGGCAGAAAAGGGAGAAAAAGAAAAGGGGGGAACCTTGTGGGTTGAGATAAAGATAGTTTAATACAGCAGTAATGGAAGAGAAAAATAATAATGATAGTAATGGTAAAAGAATATACAAAATAAAGTGATGCAACACAATTTGCTGTCACCACCTGACCATAAAAAACATCGAGTTCCAACCCCCCTGCCCTGGGCAGGGACACCTCCCACCAGAGTAGGTTGCTCCAAGCCCCCTCCAACCTGGCCTTGAACCCCTCCAGGGATGGGGCAGCCACAGCTTCTCTGGGCAACCTGGGCCAGGCTCTCACCACCCTCACACCAAAGAAGTTCTGCCCCACATCTCAGCTCCATCTCCCCTCTTTCAGTGTCAAACCCTTCCCCCTCCTCCTAGGGCTCCCCTCCCTCATCCAGAGTCCCTCCCCAGCTTTCCTGGAGCCCCCCCTTGAGGGACTGGAAGGGGCTCCAAGGTCTCCCCGGAGCCTTCTCTTCTCCAGGCTGAACCCCCCAACTCTCTCAGCCTGTCCCCACAGCAGAGGGGCTCCAGCCCTCCCAGCATCTCCGTGGCCTCCTCTGGCCCCGCTCCAACAGCTCCATGTCCTTCCTGTGCTGAGGACTCCAGAGCTGGACACAGTGCTCCAGGGGGGGTCTCCCCAGAGCAGAGGGGCAGAATCTGCACCCCCCCGCCCTCGCCCTGCTGGCCACACTTCTTTTGATGCAGGTCAGGATGCTGGGGACTTTCTGGGCTGCCAGTGCACGTTGCCGACTCATGTTGAGCTTCTCATCCACCAACGCCCCCCAAGAATCTACCCCTGAAACCAGTCCTACAGCCGGGGTGTCCCAGTGGGCAGAGGCAGCTCCAGCTCGTGGCCTTTCGGGGACAAATCTCCCTCCACCAGCCTGGCAGCAGCACCCATCAGAGCCTGTGCCCGCGGTCTCCGCCTGCACTTCTGTTCAAACAGTACCATTCGTTGATTTTCTTTCTTTCTTTCTTTTTTTTCCCCTCTTGTTATTTCACTAGGGGTAAAAATTAAATGCTCCAGAGAGTAATTGTCAGGATTATTCTTGCTTTTTTTCCCAATCTTCTGGTACCTCATTAGTTCCCAATAATGTTTAAGACACAACTGTGAATGGTTGGAAAAATGCACTGGCCACCCCCAAACTCCATTACAGACTTGCAGAGTCATTCACATTCATTTTCTCTTATTAAATCAACTTCTCCACTGAGGAAAAAAATCACTTATCTTGAAAAAAAGATACAAGTTGAGTATCTTAGAAATTATAATCCAATGAGTCTTATTCTAACACCAGGAAAAACGGATGAAAAATCATCAAAGCGGGTTATAAAATCTTTCAAGAAGATTTTATAGTGACAGGAACAAATCAGTAATGCTTCCACCAAAGAAAGTCATGCCTCACTAGTCTAGTGGAGCTCCCTGCATGTGCCACCAGGAGCATTGAAAGGTGAAACCCAGCGTAGAGCAGTTTATTTGGATTTCCAAACACTCTGCTATAGCCCTCACAAGAAGCTGGAAAGTCCAGCGACCTTTACCTCTTATGCTGTGAGAAACAGGTTTCCCAGATGTCCTGCCCCACTCTCCTCCATTCCTTGTGTTACAGAGCCTAAACCACCTTCCCTGCCATCCCTCACAAACCCCTCCACCAAGGGCAGCCCTGCCATGGGATCATCCCACACCACAGGGCTGAACACTGCTCTGGCATTGTCTGAGTTCCCCAGCGGGGCTCCGGGTTCCCCCTGGGTTAGAGGTTCTGCAGAACCATGGCTGTCACCTGGCGTGTCACTGAATTACTTCTCCTCTGGAGGGAAGGGATCTGGCTAGGAGGATCCCGGGAAATGCGCAGTGCTTGCACCGCGGTGGAGAGACCTGGAAAGGTGCAAGAGGTGAGATCCAAAGAAGACAAGCATCCCCAGTGCATGGTAAGGGCAGGAAGAAGAAACCAAGGCAGCAGGGCTGCCAGCTGGAACTACTCCTGAGACAGGGCAAGGTGGCACCTCCCTGGGAGGAAGTAAGGTGCCGCAGACAACAGGAGCCCAGAGAGTGAAAAGGCCTGTGGCTGTTGTCAGCATTGGGAGGAGAGCCCAGGGCTGTGCAGAGCCAGCGCCGGGCTGCGGGAGTGTTGTCCTTCCATCCTTAGGGACAGGGCTGCTGGCACCCCTGGTGCCACCTCTGAAATCCCCTTACCAAACTCCTGCCTCCAGTTCTCCTCTCACGCGCTCTCCTCTTCCTGGAAAGCTGTTTCAGACCCTTCCTTGCTGTGATGGTTAGAAATGGCCTAATTTCTAGCCCACACATTCACGGCTAGTTTACCGGGCTCTTGCGTCAGCATTGTCTGTTAGCCTGTGCGGCTCTTCTCCCCTCCTTTGTTTATGTAAGTATTTATATACATATCACAGGCAGCAATTAGATCCACGCTCAGACTTCACTTTGCAGGCTAAACAAGTGCCACTGACGTGGTCTGCTCTTGCATGGCAGACCCCTTTCCCCAGGGACACACTTGGAGGGACTGACGGACTCAGGAGGGGCCTCGGTCCCAGGGACCAAGGTTGGATTCATAGGGACACAAAAGAACACGCTTCCAAAGGGTTCCTGTGTGTGGCTCCTGCCTTTCCAGGCTACAAAAACCATCACCCAGCGTGTGCATCGCGGGCAGGTCTCAGCTCCCACCCCAGCCGCAGTCCCACGGATGCTGACGGTCTGCTAGGGAGCATTGCAAAGGAAACAGTGATAACAGCAGCTGATGCCAAAACAGCAACAGCGACAATCTTTCCAGAATTAAGGGAGATCTTACAAGTCTCAGCAAAGCAGAGCTGCACACCTTCCGCATCCTCCTCTGCGGGGGTTGCTGGCCACCCAGCCATGGTGGCCACAAGCACCTGAGTGGGTTAACCTGCACCCAGCCACACTCCCTTGCAGAGACCTCTGAGCACCAGTCTACTACAGCCAGCAACGCAGCCTGCTCGGGACTGGCAATTTTCCCTGGCTGCACCAGGGTTAAATTCCCTCCCCTTTCCAGCCCTGCTTTCCTGCTGTGCCCTGCCTCTGGCTTTATCTCTCCGCTCACTTGCCCAGTGACTCCGTGACTCCAGAAAGGCCCGGCCCTTTGAGGAACAGGCTCTTTGGATACACACAGGCATGGGAGCATCTGGCTTCCCACATCCCCAGGTGTGCCTGCCCAGCAAGGGCGCTTCGGGCTCGGGACCGGAGCCTGCAGGAGCTGCTCTAGCATGAGTCCTGTTCTCCCAGGAGAGATGTCCGGGAGCGACAGCTCGTGCAGCACCGTCTCGGCAGGGAGCGAGTACCTGGGTCATGCTGGGGTGTGGGAGAAGCACACACACCCCAGCTCTCCCCACGGCAGGCAGGGAACCACTGCAGCAGGTCCCTGTGCTCCAGGGCTCCTCGCACCGCACCGGGGCTGTGGGTGGATACACCAGCCTCACAAGCGGGGGGAAAGGGGAGATCCAGCTCCTCCTGGGGTGTCACTGCCAGGGTGGGCACAGAGAGCAGCACACGGGGCTGTCACCACTGGGATCACTGGGAATGGCACCAGATGCTGGGGCTGTTGCAGTGGTGGCAGGAAGAGCTGTTGGGGTACAGCCGCTGCTCGTGAAAGGACCAACGGGGACAGACTTCACCCGACTTGCTCCAGATCAGCACCCAGGCAGCTGCACCGGGGACAGGGCAGCACGTTCACTCACCTGCACCAGCACCCACCCTGCCCTGCCAGACCCTCAGACACGGCCATGGAGCCCAGGTCATGCCTGCCCCTCCGGAGACCGGACCCCACACCTGCTCCAGCAGCTCCCACAGCACGCCTGGCTCCGCTCCTGCGGTGGCACCGAGCCTGGCCCCGGCTCTGCCTGCAGGTGCTGTGCAAGCTCCTCATCACCCCTGAGTCCTCTCAGGACCGGGGAGCCCTGGGTCACGTTTAACAGCCCTGCCCGAGCCCCTGGCCCTCCCACGCGGCTGCACGGAGTCAAGCTCTCACCTCAAAGGAGCGGGGAGCCTCCGCTTTCGCCTGGCTGGCAATGCCCATGGGACAAGCAGAGCCGTCCTCTCCCACAGGCCAGACGTTACTGATTTACCAGGGGCGGCTGCGGCTGCAGCTGGAACGCACGGTCGATGGTTGCAAGCACTGTGGAAGGCACGGTGGCCTCCGCGGGGGGGACGGGGAGCGGGAGGGACTGTGCGGCTCTGCCCCCACCACGGGGCCTGAGCTGGGTGTCCCGCGTGGGGTGTCCACAGTCTGGGGCTCCCACGGGCCAACTTCCCCCCGACCCAGGGCTGGTCCGTGGTGCCCTGCCAGCTCCGTGCCCAGAGTCAGGGCCCCGCGTTGCCGGAGCCGTCCCCACCGCTTATCTGGGCACAAGCAGGTCAGTCGGCCCTGCTGTTTGCCATGGCTCCGTCCCAGCCCCACGTGACAGGGAGCACAAAGCGGTCTGTACCAGCCCAACCTCGTCCTTTGCCACCACTGCCCATGTCCTCCAGAGCTGGCCCATGCAGGCAGGGGCAGGGACAGGGGCAGGGGCAGGGGCAGGGGCAGGACTGTCCTTACTGCAGCCCCAGACCATGTCAGGATGCACAGAGCTAACGAGGATCAGGAGAGGGAGCGGAGCTCATTGATCAGCCTGCCCGTGGCCGCAGCATCCTACTGTGCCTGACGGGTAATTCTCCTGCCAATTGATGTTCCCTTTCCCCGTTGGCCAGGGTTAGTGGGCCACTGGGGATGTGCAGATGATTAAAGGGCAAGTCCCGCGACACACGGCTCTCAGGAGCAAACCCGGCCAGCACTGGGCTCTCCCAGGGTGACAGCGGAGCAGTGCCGACCCCGGTGCAGAGCAGCGGGATAAGGAGCAGCATCCAACACCCACCCAGGGCGGGCCCGGGAACGCCGGGGCTCATCAGTGTCTCTGAGCACCCAGCAGAGAGACGGGGGCACCCCTGAGCTCCCCCCCGCACACACACATGTGGAGGCAGCCGCAGTGCACAGCTGGTGGCGATTCGTAGGGACTCCTGTCTGCAGAGTTCTGGAGCAATAGCCTTTGGCACAGGGGTTCCCGAGAGTTGTCCTTACCTGTCCTGCAGCCCCTTACCATCTGCCTACATCCACTGCTCACCACTGCAGGAGAGGAACCCGCTGTGTGGCCACCAGGGAGTGCAGCGCCACAAAACCACAGGAGCTGATTCCCCACCGGGCTGGCCCTGGGGCAGCCCCACTCGGCCAGAGCAAAGGCTTTCTGCTCACCCCCACCACTGTCCCAGCCAGAGACATCTCTTCAGCTCAACAGGACAGATGGTGGCAATCCCTGCCCCAAAACACGCACGCTTCCTGCGGGTCACAACCCTGCACGGACCCCTGGCTGCCCACCTCCCTCAGGGTCCTGCATCCCCAGCTCCAGAGCACGGCCACACCGCCTGCCCTGTCCCTGCCCCGTCCCTGCCCCATCAGCCGTGGGGAACGCAGGACTGACCCCCTTGCAGGAAGGAGCCAGGGCCCTCGGAGGCGGCCTGATGGGCGGCAGAGCTCCCTGCCAGCCTGCGCAGGGCAGAGCAGGAGCAACAGCCCCAGCCAGGCCCCCCGGCTCCCCTGGTGGAGGAGCAGCACCTATGGCTGCCCCCAGTCAGGAGCACAGGCCGGCGAACCCTCTCTCTGTCCCCGCGGTCCCCACACGGGGTACACAGTGATATCTGGTGCCAGGCAATGGCCACACAGCCCTGAGTGTGGCATGGGGGCAGCACAGCCACTGCCAGGCTCAGCCCTGCCCACTGCCTGGCCACGTACCCCCTGCCCTTGGCAAGCTGGGCAGGCAGGACAGCACGTGCGTGCTGAGGCTGCATGACACAGGCGTTGTAGCAGCAATGTTGGGACACAGCAGTTTGGTCCTTGTCCCCATCCCTGTGCACTCACTTCCACCCCTGGGCTGGACACGCAGCCCACGCTGCCAGCTGGCCCAAGGAGCTGGCCCAGGTTAAAACAAGCCCATTTTGTGCCGGTGGCTTTTAGCAGGAGCAGCTCGCAGCTCTAGCTGTTCCTGTAAAGCAGAAATGGCAATGAACAATGACACAAGAGCAGGGATGAGGGGCTGGGGTGGAAAGCCTGTAACCCAGTCCCATCAGCCCGCACACACAGCCCTGGTCATATGTGTAGCCTCTTAAATCCCTGTTTCTGTCCGATGTCCCCTTCCCCAGGGTCTGCTGCTTGCTCTCTGGCTGCTTCCCCTCCCTCTTTGAGCCAGCCACCTCCTGGTCTGCACAGGAACAGTTAACTCCCAGGCAACTTTGGGTTTGCACCATCCCAGCCTCACTCCTTGGGCTCTGTGCATCCTTGGCTGCCCCCGGGGAGAACATCCCTGTGCGGGGCTCCAGGATCCCGCAGCAGCAACAAGATGCCAGTGGCTGCCATGGTCAGCACCACGGGGACACTGCCCAGGTGAGGACAGTCCCTCCAGGCTCCCAGCCTGGGCTCACTCCAGTGCAAATCCAGAGTGGAGAACCACTTCCCCGACATCCCCTTTCCCTCTCCAACTGACCCATGTCTCAGATCCCTCCAGGCTCTTCTCCATCAGTCAGGACAAGTCCCTGTTGCTTCCCGCCCTGCAGCCCCCTCCTGTATCTCTCCCGGTTCCCAGCAAAACACCAGTGACCACAGTCCTTCCTCCCGGACTGCCCTCACCCCTCCCTGTGCAGCACAGGCCACACAGCACCCCAGCCTGTCCCCGCAGCACCCCACCTCAGGGTGCACCCAGACGAGGGGGAGAACAGAGCCTGGGGAAAGGCAGAGGTGGCTGAAGGATTTGAAGCTTGCAGGACCCATGGATCCCAGCTAGCACCACTAGTGCAGGGCTCCAAGGATGCGGTGGCTGCTCTGGTGTCCCCAGAGCCCCATCACCACACAGGGCCTGCCCCGAGTCTGTCCCAGCAGGGGTGTCTGCAAACCACAGGTCCTTCCCTGACGGGCATGGAGACCTGTACGGCTGGTTCAGCCCCGGGCCCTCAGGTCTGCAGAGCCCAGCAGAGCCCAGCGGAGCCCACGGCCCATGGCGCAGCTCTCCCACCCCGGGAAGGCGTCCCCAGCACAGGAGCCAGGGGACGGTGTCAATGAGAACAGCCTCTCCGGGAGGCACCAGGTATCCTGGGAGCTCCGCACACTCCCCCCCGCAGTAACTCTGAGCAGGAGCGGTGTGTAGCCATAGGAACATCACTTAACACGGTCACCTTGGTAACCACAGCTACACGCTCTCACGGAGCACGTGCGAGGCCCTGTGCACCCCGTGGGGGTCCCCGATCCTGCACCCACGCTGCAGCCTGGTGCCTGCCCAGTCCGCAGGTCACGCTGCCGAGCGAGACCAGCAGGGACAGGGACAGACCTCTCCTCACTGGTGGCACTGCACCACCCACAGTACCACGGGAGCAGCTGGAAATCACCTCCCAGACCAGAGCAGGGAGTCAGACCCTTCCAGAGTCCCATGGACCAGCCTGGCCATGGACACCTCTGCCCAGAGGTGTGACCAGATGGACTGGCATGTCCTCCCATCCCACAAGTCACTGAACCCCCCTCAGCTCCTCATGTGGAGGCAGAGCATAAGGACCCCACACACACTCCCAGCCCATCGATGCAGGAGAGGAGCATGCCTGGGTCAGACACACATGAGGACAGACCCTGGAGAAGCCCCACCATGGACAGGCTGGCAGAAAGCACATCTGCTCCCTCCATCTCACCACATCACTGCTGGGCACAACTGTAAGCCCAGTCCAGGAAGATGGCACAGCTCAAGAACTAATAAATCCAAGCATTGGGTTCCTACACCTCCCACCCTCATCTCGGCAGGCACCTCTGTGTCCCTGCATAGTGGGCAGCAGGCACAGCCCACGGCAGCACAGCCCCTGGATGTGTGGGTGATACCATGGCCCAGGCTGGCCCAGCGTGCCACCCTGCACACACTCCAGGACCACCCTGTGCCTCCTGCAATCCCGCACGGCTCCTCCACCCTCCCGGCTCCAGCTTAGGAGGAGCACAACACAGCAAGAAGCAAGAAACCCAAAGACCTCCAGGAGTTACACAATCAGCAAAGCTGCTGCTGTCAGGACCTCCTGCCCCCTTGCCATCGCCACCAGTGAGGTGCCATCACCATCCTCTTCCTCGGCCCCAGCAACCCAACTTTGCAGGCGTCCTGGCCCCCCTGCCAAAGCTCCGGGCCATGGCAGCAGCGCGCAGGGCGCAGGACTGCCATGCTGACCCCCTGTCAGCGCGTGTACCTGACCTCTTCCCGAGGACTCCACACTGTCCGGTGCAGACACTATCCAGAGCTGGCGTCGGGGTGGCTGCCACCACAGAAAAACATCCTGCTGCCGCAGAAGCCCGGAGCACCCACTGACCAGCCAGCCCGAACACACCGCTCAGCCTCTCCCGCTTAGCCCAGAGGTAATAGGATAACGCTGTCTCCATCTGTTTGTCTGGGACTGAGACGCTAATCGCCTCCCCGGCATCCTCCCCTGCCTGCACCCCTGCCTGCTCCAGCCGCCCGCCCAGCCCACCACAGGCAGGAGTCGGGGAAGAGGTGCCAGGCAGCAGCCGGCCAGGCAGCCACGGCAGGGACACAGCGGAGCCGGATCGAGCCAGGCTCCTGGATCGGCCACAGCCTCCCACAGACATCAAGAAGCCTCCCCGTGTCCCACAGGCCTGGGCTCGGGCTGTAGCAGGGAAGGACAGTCCTTCCCCTTCAGGGCCAGGAACAAAGCCCTGCAACAGGGATTGCCTTCCCCAAGCCCAGCTCCACGGGGCCCCGCTCCCACTGGGATCTGCTGTTCTGCAGCAGAACGAAGGGGAGCAGGTTAGAGCACTGTCTTCTGAGGAGTGACCTGCTGCAAGTGTTCAGAAAGGATGCTGCCACAGCAATCAGATCTGGGCCCTGCAAGTCAAGGATGAGCTCTGGGACCAGGCAGGACTGACTTCACTGAACACACAAGCCAGCAGAAGAAAAGCTTGGATCAATGCCCACATCTCAGCACAAACACCATTCATCCCCACTGCACATATTCCAAGGTTGCACCTGCCCTGCACTGGCAGCCGGTGCTGAGACAACCAGCACAGCCCTACAGGGAAGCACCCCTCACCACACCGCAGCCCCCCAGCCCCGAACCGCCCAGCACGGCATGGCATGGCACGGCACAGCACAGCACGGCAGAGCATGGCACAGCATGGCATGGCAGAGCACAGCACAGCATGGCACAGCGACTCCCCTGCACGGAAACACGCAGCGCAGCCCCCGCAGCGCAGCCCCCGCAGCGCAGCGCAGCCCCCGTGCGGAAACACGCAGCGCGGCCCCCGCGGCTCGGCCCACGCAGCACTGCCAGCCCTGTACGGGCAGCCTGGATTATCTGGGGAATCACAAGGTGAAGTGGCAACGCATTCCAGGGGTCCTGGAATGAGGCTGAAACGAGGCTCTGAAAGGAGCCTGCTGAAACCAGAAAAAGCACCCACTATTCTTGCACATTAGCATTTCGTGCTTCCTTTGTTTCATCCTCTGGTTTCCAAGCCTTCACCCTGAAGTTTGACATGCACAGCCTGCTGCACGCCACGGCTCAGCCTGCCTGGGACACAGGGAGAAGAGGCTGGCACCGCCTCAGCCCCAGCCCCAACCCACCATATGGGGTGCACGGGGGTCCCTGCCCTGAGGTGGGACATGGCAAACGTCTGCAGTGAAGGGGGTTGGCAGGTCACAGCCTGGGCATGGGGGCAGGAGCTGGAGTCAAGTCCCAGCCCTGGGTGCACTGGTGCACGGGAGCAGGAGGTGGGAGCACACCCAGGCGCGGGAACAGCTCAGCCAGATTCTCCACTGGCAGGAACCAGCCCGTACCGTGCCAGGCAGGGGCTGGGGTCTGTGCTGGGCACCAAGAAACCCCTGTGGAGAGGGGAGAGAGAAGGCTGTTCAGAGGAGCACGCAGAGGCCAGGGCAGCGCAGGACACAGGGCAGGAGACTGCTCCCACCACCAAGCAACGAATGTAAGGCAAGGAGGGGGCAGACCAGCCCCAGGTCATGGGCAGATGATTGTCACTCGCCACCTCCCACCCCCACGGGACATCTCTCCCCTACCCTTCCCCAGTGTGTCCTGCACCTCAAGCTGCTTCTCCACCAGCTGCGGGCAGTATCTTCCCCGCTCCCCTCTCCCGTGTTGTCCCTCGTGCTTTCCTGTCCCCAGCGTAGCTCTCACTCCCCTTCTCTCCCTCAGTGCCAGGCTCTGGCCCTACCACGGTCACAGCGAGCAGCTGCTGCGTCCCTCCCCTGCCCACATCCACCCGGTGCCCTGGAAGGACACATGTACCGCCCCTGCCCTCGGCCTGGCAACCTGGGGCAGGGGCACCCCCCATTGCTCTGATGCCCTTTGTGGGACATGAGCTCTGGTGCCTGCCAGCAACGGTGGTGGGGGTTCACTGTGCACATCTGGGGCCAGCTGCCCTCACGCCACGGCACCGAACTCCCCTGGGGCCAGCCTGACAGCAGCCACAGAGTCAGCACCTTAAAGACTCAGTGTGGCCAAAGAAAATGCTGCTCACAACGTGCTGCACGTTCGCACCCAGCGCCCACCAAGACTCGTCCCGGTCTGTAGAACGGTCTGCAGGCAGCACCCAGTCCTGGAGCACAGCCCTGGGTGACACGGTCACCAGCCACACCAGCGCTGGGGACGGGCAGCGCTTGCGAAGGCTCCGGTGTCCTCCGGCAGGGCAGGAAAAAGCCCCATTGCATGAGGAATATCTGAGCAGCCAGGGCACCACACCAGTGTGATGTCCGGGAACCTCCGAGACCAGTGGTACTTGTCCCAGACAGAGAGCCTGGACCCCAGCTGGATGGGTCTGGGGGGATCCATCAGAGGGGTCACCCTGGATCCAGCTGGACGGGCCCAGGCAGACCTGGTTCACCAGTCCCCCTGAGACCTTTCCGCCTGAGTCTTCCTCAAAGCACATCACGTAGCAATGACCCACCCCTGACTTGTAACTGCTGCCACATCACCTGCAGCCCGCCTGAACACGTCCTGTCCCCTCCAGCCTCAGCCCTGCCATCCTTTGCCAGCCCTCACAGCCCCCGTTTCTGCCCTCAGCTCTCCATGAAGCTTCCCCCAAGCACCACAGCCGCACCCCTGTCCCCGCTGTCCCAGACCTGGGAACAAGGCTGCAGGACCCTCACCAGCCTGAGCCCTCTCCCCACCTCCTGCCCTCTGGAGGCCCAGGGTGTTTCTGATGGCAGAAAGGGAAGGACAGAACAGCACTTACCTGAAATGACTGTCACAGGCACGGGGTCACAGTGCTCCTCCCTCTTCATCAACCTGTGGAGAACGGAAAGCAAGGACAGCATCAGCACAGCGCAGCGCCCACGCGGCCCCTGGGCATGCAGCACCCATGCAGACAGCAGATCCAGCCCTGGAGCGGAACCCACGGAGCTGGGAACAAGAGCATCCCCAGAGCAAACCTCCTGCAGGACACCAGGAGAGAGGGAAGGTCACCTGCAGCTCGCACCACCACTTGCCACCCCACCACAGAGTGTCCCTGTCCCCCCTGCGCCCGAGCCCTCCTGCCCGCAAGGGGCCATCCTTGCCCCATGGACTGGCACCTCCACAGCCCCCCGGGGAGTGCCACAGGGGCTGTGCCCCTTTCCCAGGTGGGTTGGGGGACCAGCAGCCCCCTGCCTCTGCTGGTCACATCACGGCTCAGCAAGGGGAATGCAGCTTCCTGAGGAAACAGCCCCGGCCCAAGCATCAGGAAAGGCGGATACAGTCACCCTGGGTCAGGGGAGGTCCTCCTACACCTCTCCCACCCTGGGCCAGGGGGGTCCTCCTGCACCTCTACCGCCCTGTGTCACCCACTCCCAGGCAGGGTTCTGGGCAGGCTGGAGCTGAAATGCCAGCAATATTAAGGGTCAGCTCCTCCACAGGGTCAATCCTCTAGTTTGAGACAAGCAGCATGGTTCCAGGGCCCAGCTGTGCCCACCTCCAGAAGATGACACGGGAAGTGCCCCAGGCTACATTTAGGAAGAGCTACGGGCAGCCAGGAAAAGAGAACAGGGTATCTATAATGTCTCTGCTCTCTTATGTGCTGCTCTCTCTCCTTGCTTCTCATTAAAGATCCTTTCTGGGTGAGTGGCTGAAATGGCTGCTGTGTTGTAGAAAATTAAAAATGTATGACTTGGGATTTCTTGGAGCACGCCCGTTGTGCTGCAGCTGGTGTCGGTGAGTGCAAGGTGCTGGGGGAGGAAGGGGCCGCCACAGGGATCCCGGCTTTGTGGAGCGCTGGCGGGGTGACACGCGGGCAGCCGGGGTGCCACCAGGCTTTAAACATTTCATAAGATACACTCCAGCCTCCCCTGGCAGAAGGATCACAGACACTGAGATGCACCTGGAAAACTTAGCGGCTATTGTGTGCCTCTGTAAAATGACGCTGCCCAGGTCCCAGCGGGGCCGCAGCACGATGCTCCGGACACAGCTGCCACTGCCCCATTGACTCCCCTCTCCAGAAAAGCTCGCGGGACGCCGCTGCCATGAAAACAGAGGAAACCCACCACAGCTGTGCATGTAGGACCTAAACAAAACAGCACCTCGCACCGGGAACACCAAGGCTGAGCAGGACCGGCAGTGGGCAGGGGACTGCTGTGTCTGCGGGGACATAGAGCCTCAGCAAGCACAGCCTTGCAGGGCTGAGGGGTGACACCCCTGGGCACAGGGACCCCGACACAGTCTCCCTCCCACCCACGCACCACCCAAAATCCCTCGCTGCAGCACAGAGCGCGGTCCAACGCCAGGCCAGGGAACAGACCAGCCCCAAACCCTCCCGCCCCACGGCTGTCAGCGGTGCCAGGAGACTTGGTTGCTGCAATTAGGAAGCTGGGATGAGGGGGCCGGTGGCACGGTGCTGCAGAGCAAGTACTCCCCATCCACCAAAGGCGTCTCCAGCAGCCCCTGCTCCCAGCTCACTCCGCCACCTCCAGCCAGCCTCAGCCCAGGGAGGCAGTGGGCTTGGGCTGGAGCAGCGTGGCTACAGCTACTTGTCACCACAGGTGACATAACCCAAGCACCCCAGCACGCCTGGTGGCCCAGCCCCACACCCTCTGGGCCATCACATGGGCATCAAATGGACATCTAACCAAACCCCTCACACGTGGCAGCCATATGGAGCGTGGGAGCCTTCCTCAGAGGCACACCAAGGCCCCAGGCTGTGACGGCTGCCGGGACAGCTACGGCACAGCCCCGGGGAGCTGAGCTGCGAGCCCCCAGAGGCACCTTGTCCCCCATCCAGCCAAGCACCGGCTGCCCCTCACCACCGTCCCCTGGGCATGGGGGCGCTGGGGCAGCGCCAGCAGCACTGGGAGCCAAATGGGCACCCGAGCATGTGGGGAATAGGTGCCATCACCCTGGGCACAGCCCCACACGTCTAAAGGGTGCAGGACTGGGCACCAGCGGTCCCTGGGGAAATGCACAACCAAGGGGACTCAGAAACAGGAGGCAAGAATGACCAAAGGGCAAGAGAAACTGTCATCAGTAGAGAAAGGAAAGAGTGGAGATTGCTGCCCTAGAAGGAGGCAAATAGGAAGGGACACAGATAAAAGGCTGTAACATCCTGATCAGTCCGCAGAAAGGAGACAACACTTCTGCTCTTTTCATCTCACAGCATGAGGGCAACGGAAAATGTGGTGGGATCTCGCAGTAAGAGAAGGAAATAGTTCGATGGTGTCGCTCGCGGCCACAGGAAGCCCTTGAGGCCCAGAACCCAGAGTTCCCAGCCAGATCTAGAGGTTTCTGTGGCTGATGACACCAACCCAAGTTACCAACAGCAGCAAACCTGGTGAGGCCACGCAGCCCCCTCGGGCAGGCTCTGCTGGTGCCCAGCAGCATCAACCCTCAGTGCAGGCAGTGGGTCCCCAGCCAGTCACCAACGCCCCAGGGCAGTGCCAGAGGTGGTCCAGGGCAGTGAGAGGGCCCCCGAGGGTGGCTCTGAACTGCAGGGTGGCTCCCAGCACCAGCCTTGCTCAGTTTCCAGCAGGATGGATCTTCCTCCTGGCTCCCCACTGTCTCCATCCCACCCTCACCTCCAGAGCAGGTCTGGGTCAGTACAACCTCCTGAGCTTCTTCTGACCTGGGCCTCTCAAGGACTATCTTTTCTGTCCTCAGGTGAGGAGGACCCGGTGGAACGCTGACCATGGGAATATGCATCCAGCAACGTCAAAGGCACCGATCTGCTCGGGAAGCAGCTCAGGAGATAAATTAAACGCTTATAACATGAGCGTCTTCTCCCAACCCTGATAACAGGCAAAGGAGATTTATGAGTTTATTATTGGACCTGATAAATTAAACTCTTCACAGAAGAATAAATTATGCAGATGATCTGTGATGTATTTAGACTGCAGCTTGCACACCGCCAGGATCCGAGCCCTCGCAGTCCCTGAGGATCCTGCTGTCTGTGGAGCCAGAGGGGCCTTGTTCAGACTGGCAGGGAGAGCTCCAGGGAGGCTGTTAGTCCTCCTGCTCATGAATGGCAATTCTGCCTTTCCCCTTTTGCTTGTCCAAGTCTGACTCTTTTATCACAAGTGTCCAGATTCCCTGCTTTTCATTCAGCTTTTTCCCTTTCCAGGATAAGAGGCGAGGACTGCAGACTCGCAGTAGCCACAGCAGCTGGTCCCCAGCAGTTTGACAAACACGACATGATCAAAAATGACAAGTCACTGGAAGTAAAAGTGTCCCCAAGACAGAACTGGGAGCTGGGAAGCATCTGGAGACTCCTGTCTCAGGAGGGTTGTGGGAATGCCTCTCTGCACAGCGGGATGTCCACGGGGTTATGATACGGCAGATGGGACACACACAGATGCCTGTGATCAGGGTTCTTACCGGGGGGATGTGCCCATTTCTGCCTCCTGAGGTCTCCCGGGGCCCTTACCCCACTTGGTCCCTCCCTCAAGCATCGTCAAGGAGTCCATTCCAGCTGCTCCAGACAAGAAATGCCTTCCTGTCTCGTCGAGCCTTCCCTGGCAATGGGGCAGCCACAAGCCCTGGCCAAGGGCTGTGGTGCCACGAGCAGACACCGCTGCACATCTCTGTACAAGCCCAAGCTCAGCCACTGGACTCGCCACACTGCAGCCAAACGGCCACGGTAGCACGGCACTGCCTGGCACAGCCTGGCTCGGCACAGCCACTCCAGGGGGCTGTGGGACTCAGGCTGGAGGTGAGCAGACAGTCAGGGCGAGCTGGAGTATGGCTGTCATGTCCCAGCAGGCTCCTGTCACAGCCCCAGGGATCTGCGACCCTGCAGAGGAGCAGGAGACAAGGAGGAAGGGGTTCAGCCCACGGCCCCCGAGCCCCAGCATGCGATGTCCTGTATCCCCATGCACGCCGGGAGCTGTAGTCCCTTCCTACCAAGGCCAGGAAACATTACATGATGCTGTAAGGACGTGGCTGAGCCCCCACGGAGCCTCCCCCGGTCAGGGGAAGGTCCCCCAGGCAGCCCTGCCTGCGGCTGGCTTCCGCCAGCGCCGAACAATAGCGTCCAGGGCCGAGTGCCTGCGGGGCCGCCACGTTTCCTGCCATTCTTTGCACTCCCCTGAGGATGTCTATAAAAAGCAGAAGAATCCAGACCTGGAAGTCTAAACCACTCCTTAAATAAGCCAGGAATGCCAGCCTCTCCCCGGGGAGGGAGCCCCACGTCCCCAGGGGGAGCAGCTGTAGGGAGGTGGGACACAGCCCAGGACCCAGCGGTTCCGTCCTGGGGAGACGCGCAGCCCTGAACTAAACGGCACCCTCGGGTTTCTCGGTGCCAACAAGGCCCAGCCAAACATCAAACCCACCCCTGCCCACCCAGGTCTCTCTGCTGTTCCGGAGCTTGCAAAGTCATCCTCCTTGGCATGAAAGAACGACTCAAAGGAGCAACTCCTTCCAAACGAGCAGCCCCTGAGAGCAGGGGCTGGGCTGGAGCATCGCCCGGCCCCGCCATGGGGGGCTCTCAGCAAGGAGAGGCTGCTTGTGGGGCGCAACACGTCCTGGGGGATCGGCTCTGACCAGGGAGGAGCTGGGGCTGGTGGTCCTCCCTGCACCGTCCCCAGCTCTGCACAGCCCCGTTCCCCCCCCACCAAGTCACCCGTGCAGTCACAGCTGAGCGCACACAGCATCCAGAGTCACCAACTCACTGAGCTGCTGGCGCTGCCGCCAGAGAATGTTCAATATTTAATGATAGACGAGTCTCCGGATCGACCTGCTTCTTGGGTTACCAACGTCCCGACCCTCCACTCCTCCTAACGAGGTGGGCAGCCCAACCGCGGGAACCGGCACAGACCCCCCAGCCCTGAAAGTTCGGGCTGATCCTGGGGAGACCTTCACAAAGCCAGTGCTGCCTCCCCTTCCCACGCTGCCAACGGGAGCCAAGGCTCCCATGAACCAGAGCTTTTGCCTGTTGTCACAGTTACAGCAGCTCAGCTGCATTTAGGAGTGGGATGGCAATTTACTCTTTGTACTCATTTTAGCTACACGGCCTCCCCCTGCTCCAGGCCTGCCGTGGCGGAGGGGATTCCTGCCCCACAGCACTGCCAGCCCCCCAAGGCGGCCGAGCCCCCACTGCACCCCCGCGGCTCCTGCTCCTGTGTCCCCAGTGCCAGGGGCAGAGCCGGACCACCAAATCCCACCTCCTGGGCTAGCAGTGGGCATGAACTGGGGAAGGAGGCAGGCAGCGGGGGCCCCTTGCTGCCCGGGAGGGGACCCTTTCCCTGCCCCACAGCTCTGCTCCCAGCTTGTCCCAGTTGCCCTTGCAGCCCCTCCTTGCTCCCACACAAAGGGAGAGCAGGGCAGGAGCCAGGAGCGCTGCTGGCCCTCCCAACGCGACCTGCCAGCTGTGGCCATCCCTGGAACGTTCCTCATCCCGAGGGCAGCACCCGGAGCAGCTTCCTCTCCCACGTCCCCACCACACGTGTGCCCCTGCCCCGGCTCTCATGGGGGAGCTCAGCTCTACCCCAAACCCCAAACCCCACCGCCAGCCCCCGCCCCGGCTCTCACGGGGGAGCTCACCTCTACCCCAAACCCCACCGCCAGCCCCCGCCCCGGCTCTCACGGGGGAGCTCAGCTCTACCCCAAACCCCACCACCAGCCCCCAGCCCAGCTCTGCGGACCCCCACCCCAGTTCTGTGCAGTGCTCCAGGACAGGACCTGCTTTGCCATTGCCCCCCAGCTCCTGCGGTGCTTCTGTCGGAGACCCTCACCCTGCTGGGATGCCACAGCTTGACAAGGCGGGCAGGGGACCCCAGCCTGCCGCCCCGGCCCCCTCCCCACCCCACGGACACCCCACAGCCCCGTGCCCGGCTCCTCACCGCTTCCGCACGCGTGCCTCACCATTTGCATGTGCACTTACGCACTCGGGTGCGGAGGCAGCAGCAATAATTTTTAGCTGGTGGAAATCTCAGCAGAATATTCTGTAGCAGGCTGCTCGTGTGTCTGTCGGTGTGCACCTCCAGAACACAATAGTGGTTTAAGTGAACAATGCAGTACAAAACACAAACAGTGCAGATATGCATTATTCATATCATAATACTACCAATATTAAGAATACTTAGGTGTTATATGAATATTTAGTTGTTACATGCTGTACAACAACAGCAAAAAAAGGTTATTATTTGAAAAAAGGACCTTGTAATACTCTCCTTTGTGCCCGTTTTTGCCCTCAGCCCCTGTTGCCACATACCTTGCAGGTTTGGCAGAGTCAGCAGAATCTCCACTGAGGGCTACTGTGCAGGTGCAAAACACAGAAGAACTTTGCAATGCATTTAAGTGTCAGTATAACAAAGAAATTATGGAAACTTGGGATGCGTTGTCTCTATTACCTGCATGTCACTGCTGAGACAGATGACAAGGGAAGCTTTTAGCGAAGTCTATAAAGTTCCTGAGGGAAAGACCCCACCATGCCCCAGGGACAGCCATCCCTGTCCCCACACTGTCCCCTGGCAAGTGGAGCCCCGAGCCTCATCGCGGGCAGGCAAGCAATGCCCACACCCCGTGCAGTCCCCAGTCCCAGTGTCTCCAGCTCCCCCTCTCAGAGCACGGGGTCTTGTGCCACCTTCCCATCTGCGAGGGCTGCAGCCAGCGTCGCTCGGCCAGCCCTGACTGACCGAGAGCAACTGCACATCCCAGGCAAAGCACTCGCCAGGAGACCCAGAGCAAGAGAGGAGCAGAGCCCAGGCCCTCAGCTCCCATCTTTACAACCCAGGGCTCCGGCACAAACCCACAGCGGCTGGAAGAACGCCTCGTACACCCGCACAGCAAGGCACCTTCCCACCAGGCCTTGCTGTAGGTACAGCCGCAACATCTGCCTCGTGTGTTTCTCACAGGTGCCCAACAGATGTAACCCTTACATCGCCGAAGGCTTTGAGCATCCCAGTCCATAGACATCAGGGCAAGTAACAGCAGGTTCGGTTCCGATTTAAATCCTATTTGTGTAACTCCCCAGCTCCCCTCATGCCGGCACCCCGACTCACACACGCATCCACAGGCACTCGCGGGTACCAGCACCCCTGCGGTCAAACCCCGCTCTGGAGTTTCCTGCTTCCTTGACCCAGTTTTGGAAGAGTGGCAGACTCTCACTTTTCCAGCAGCTCCACGAGACATCAGGGACCGGCAAAATGGCAAGCTGGGGCCCAGACACAAGCACAACCACACAAACCCCGTACACAGGACAGTCCAGCACACCCCGAGCCCAGAGAACAGCTCGTTATCCGTGACAGCCCAGGGTGGAGATGCCTTACCTCACAAATTGTGCTTACACACAGGCAACAGAGCACACAGAAAAATGGTTGCTGAGCATCATGCACAGGTATGTGCGAAGCCCTGAGGGTAGATATACCCAATTGTGCCAGATACACAAGGACCACAAACAGGTAAGTCACAAAAGCAACACCATGCCTGCAGCAGAAGTCCCCCTGCCTGACTAATGTTCCTGGACCAGGTGTCATGGTCCCCGTCCTCTGATGGATGCTCTGCCTGCGTGTCACCGAAAAGCAGGGCTCCTGTTCCCAGCACATCCCATCCACTGACCACGGCCCCTACCTCCCGGCATGTACGTATCGCTGCAAACCCCAACGCATTGTTCACTGCAAATCTCAGCCCTTAACCCCCAAAATAGACTCCCCCTACAACCACAGCCCCACAGCACATCACAGCCCTTACCTCCCAGCACAGGCACCCCAGTTCTGACCACAGTTCCTGTCCTGAAGTGCCAGCATCCTGATGCAAGCCATGGCCCCTATCCCCCAAGACTTCCCACTGCAAACCACAGCCACGGCCACCCTCGTATACACCCCAATGGAAGCCACAGCGCCGTTCCCCACGGCACACATCCCACCGCTCTGCACAGCCCCCCGTCCCCAGGATGGGCACCGACTCACGCACCACGGCCCAAATTCCCCGGCATAAACGCAGGGGACTGTGCGCTACGGCCCGATGCCCAGCACAGACGCCCCTCTGCAAACCACGGCCCCCACCCGGGAGCACACCAAGGCAAACCCCAGCCCCTGCCCCACGGCGCACCCCACAGTCCCCACTGCAGCGACCCCCGCAGCCAGGCACCCCCCGCACGGCCAGCGCACAGCCGCCGGCCCCGCCGCCGAGCCTCCCTCTGCCCGCGGGGCTGCCGCAGCCGCCGAGCCCGCCCGCCGCGACACCGGCACCGGAGCCCTCCCGCCTGTGCCCCGCCGAGCCGCCGGCCCCCCGCCCGCCGCGCACCTGCGCGACCGGACCCGCACCGGGACCGGGACCGTCCGCGGGCGCCCGGGCGCGATCCCCGGGGCAGCGCAGCCGCCCGCCCGCCCGCCCCCGCGCAGGGCTGACCTCCGCCCCCGCCCCGGCCGCGCCGCCCCCGCCGCTGCCCCGGGGCCGCCCGTTACCTGCGGGGCGACGGGCGGCGGGGCCCGAGCCACCATAGCGGCGGCGCGGCCGGGGGCAGCGGGGCCGCCGGCGGCGGGAGCGGAGCGGAGCGGGGCGGGGCGGGGGCGGCGGGGCCGGGGCGGGGAGCGGCGCGCGCGGCGGATCCTCCGCGAACTCGGCCCCCGCCGCCGGCAGCGGGTGTTAGTTTAAGGCGTTGTCATGGCAACGGGGAGCCGGAGCGCGCGGGAAGGGGCGGGCGGAGGGAAAACTTCAGAGGCGGCTGCTCCGGCCCCGGTCCCCGCGCCCGCACCGGCCGCCGCCCCGCGCCCGCCGCCGGCATCCCGGGCTCTCCGCGCCCCCGGCGCCCCGCGGCTCCGCTGCACCCCGCTGCCCTCCAGCACCCTCCGCCCGCCCCGGCCCGCGGCGGCGCGCTCGGCCCCGGCTCGGCCTTTCCCCGACGGCGGCTCCGGCCCCGACGGCCCCGGGGAGAGCGGACGGGCGGGCGGGCGGCAGCGACGGTCCCAGCCCACCCCCGCCCGGGGCACCGCACGGCCGCGCTGGCGGCCCCGCGCCCCCGGGGCCGGGCCGTGACAGCGGGGCGCCCCGCGAGCAGGGCGGGGACCCTCGCCCTGGGGTCCCGACACGGCCACGGCCCTGCCCCATGGCCCAGCCCCGACCCTGCCCCACACACCTGCCCCACGGCCCTGCCCCACACACCTGCCCCACGGCATAGCCTGAACTGTCCACAGCCGCAGCCAAAGCCCGTGGGCCAGCCCTGTGCTGCCAGTCCAGCCCCACTGACCCCACTGCAAAGCACCGGGGCCAGCCCACCCTGCTGACCCCAGGGTGAGGTACGGGAGCTGCCCCAGCCCTGCTGGCCCCAACGGGGGCACCGGGATGCCTTTCCCAGGGCTTCCCCCATGGTCCCAGCAGGGAGCAGAGCAGCCTCCAGCCCCACACCGCTCGGGGGCTGCCGGGCCCCCCAGCCCAGCCTCACTGCTGTTACCTGGCATGGACCCGCGTGCTCCCGCACAGGCTGCTCTGGCTCCTGGCACCCGCGGAGCTGGAGCCTACAGGAAACCTGTGGCCGCCAGCTCAGCCCCTTTCCTGTCAGGAAGGGGACACCCCTGTCCCGTCCAGGCTACCGCCCCCCTCTGCGCCCTGCGTCCTGCCGCAGATGGGCCGAGGCAGCGGCCTTGGGACACACGGACGTCCTGGGCCTGGCCACGGGGTCCTGCGTGCACACACACAACTGTGTGTGTTTGGGGTGCAGCGGGGTGCCGAGCATCACAGGGGGTCTGTGTTGTGCACAGCTCCGGGGTCTGTGCACATCTGCGGGGGTCAGGATGTGCCTCCGCATCCTATCTGGGCAGTCAGGAAACACCTTGCCAAAGCAGAGATTCTCCCTTCCTGTGGGAGCACCGCCGGCCGGGAGGAAACCCCATTGCGGTGCCGAGAGCAGAGCACCGAAAGGCAGCACTGCCCGCAGCAGTGCCGGATGGACAGACAGACGGATGGACAGAGAGATGGTGCCCTGGCCCAGGGTGCTTGCTGGGGCACACAGTCTGCCCTGGGCAGGCGTGGGCAGGGTCAGGGCAGTGGGGCAGGGCACAGGGGACCAGTGTGTCACCCTGCAGCAGCACCCTTGGCACAGCTCTGGCTAGAGGAGGGACCCTGTCCTGCCAGTGGGGACACCCCCTCCCGCCACGTGCCCTCCCTGCTGTGTCCCCATGTCCTTGGCTGCCTGACCCGGTGTGCCCCTGGCCCTGCTCCGCTCGGTGGTCTCTGTGCATGCCACAGCAGTCACAGTGTGCCGCAGGGACACATGTCGGAGTGGGCTCGGCTGAAAGGAGGCCAGGCATGCCCTTGATGGCCTGCGCTGCACAGAGACCTGTGCCTGCCAGCTGCAGAGACCCAGGTGCCAGCTCTCCTGAATGCTGTGTCCCCTCCAGGAACAAGCTGCTGCCTCATCCCGGGCTCTGTCCCTGCCTGACCATAGTCCCACCTTTGGGCAGCGGGAGTCACACCACAGTAGTCACCCCCGGCTCAGGCAAGCCACAGGAGAGACAGACTCACCCAGCCAGCCACAGGACCTCTCGAGGCTCTTCTCCCCACCGATGGGGCAGCTTTTCAGCATCCCCCATGACCTGCGCTGGCCATTGCTCCTACATGTCCCTCCTCCACCCTCCGAGGGGAGCTGCAGCCAACAAGGGATGTCTTCCTGCTACTTTCCAGGACGGTGTTGCCACCTCAGAGGCTGGGAAACAGCGTCCAGGCTTTGTCTGTGCCTTTGGCCTGGTTTTGGTCATAAGATGTTTAGTTGCAATTCTTTGGGTATTTTTTAGCTCATAGAATCAAAGAATGGTTACAGTTGGAAGGGACCCCAAAGATCAAGTTCCAACCCCCCTGCCATGGGCAGGGACACCTCCACTAGAGCGGGTTGCTCAAAGCCCCATCCAGCCTGGCCTTAAACACTTCCAGGGATGGGGCATCCACAGCTTCCCTGGGCAACCTGTTCCAGTGCCTCACCACCCTCACAGGAAAGAATTTCCTCCTAATATCTAATCTAAATCTCCCCTCTTCCAATTTAAAACCATTACCCCTTGTCCTGTCACTACACTTCCTGACAGAGAGTCCCTCTCCGGCTCTCCTGTAGGCTCCCTTCAGATATTGGAAGGCTGCTGTGAGGTCTCCCCGGAGCCTTCTCTTCTCCAGGCTGAACAACCCCAGCTCTCTCAGCCTGTCTTCATAGGAGGCATGTCTCATGGAGGCAAACTTCCCAGATTTCCTTCACAGGCCTGGAGAGCCGAGAATGCACTGTTCCTATAAAGCTGACACGTTCCCCCAGCCCCATGACTCCGGGCGTTTTCTGGGTACTGCAGCGCTCACACCAGCAGTTCAGAGCTGTGACACGCTCTGCAGCCTCACGGCATCAGGAGCAAGTTCCAGCTGCACGGGAGGGAGACAGGTCCTGGGGTCACAGGGGTGGGCCCATGCCCTAGACACAGGGCAGTGGGATGGGTATGGGTCTCGCAGCCCTGGGAACCCCTTCTGGGCAAAACAACACGTAAACGGGTCCTGGTGGAGGTCCAGCAAGCGGAGCCTGGCTGCATGGCACAGGGAGCAATTAAACCATTAGGGATGGGCCTCAGCTGGGTGATGTGGGGCAGAACCTCCTCCTTTTGGCCAGCAATCCCCCAGGAGGGCAGAGGGGGAGACCTTTTCCCAGGTCTCTCTGAGCTGTGGTGGGGCAGCCCGCTCCTGAGCTCCTTCTCACTGCAGCCCAGGCACAGGGCGGCTCGATACGAGCAGCTCCTGAGATATTGGATGTGGCAGCTCCCCTTGAGGCCAACCAAGTGTGAAATAGAGCTGGGAGAGGAGACATCGCTCAGGGGACAATAGCCCAAAGTGTGCCCAGCTTAGGGGATCTCTGCAGCTGTCAGTATGTGCAGTGCAGACAGTGAGGAACCTCGTGCCCATGTCTGTACATGCAGCTGGATGAGGCCCGCACCTCTGAGCCCAGGAGGAATGGGAAGCCATCCCTTCTGCCCCTTAGGGCAGGCCCAGTGCAGTCCCGCGGAGGGGACACATGTTTGTGTCCATGCACGGATGAGAAGCTTCTGTACACAACTCTGACTGACCACGGGGCCGTGCCGGTCCTGGCAGAGCCTCAGCCTCCAAAGAGGTATGTGGGCACGGCACTGTGTGTGCGAGCACGCAGGGCAGGTCAGCCTGGGAGCCTGAACCAGCACAGACAGACGGGCTCTGCCCCGGTAATGTGGGAGTCCCAAACTTGGGGGGGCTCGATGGTGGTGCACACACTCCTGGGGGGAGATGGGCACACCAGGCTCAGCGGGGCTGGGGGGCCTCAGTGGGGGTGGGGGTCCCCTCCTGGGGCCGGCATGGGGCAGGGACGGCAGAAGAGTGCTGTGCCGTGGAGCACGGGGCCTCAGCGTGCAGAACGGAGCTCGCTGCTTGCGCTGCCTTCTCCAAAGGTCAGGGAACAAGTGCGATGCAAATGCTGGCGAGTGGGAAGCAGCAGGAAGCCGTGTCTCCCAGACAGGAGCGCGGAGCCAGGCGGAGGCAGGGCCCATCTGGTCCCTCCAGTCTGGCAGCGGGAGGAGAGCAGGGACCATGTAGGGGGCCAGGGGAGGCAGGGGAAGGGGCAGACACAGGGGGCAGTCCAAGCCGCCCAGCTCTGGCAGAGTCTCCTCCCGGGCAGACCAGGGCAGGGCTGGGAAACCACGTCCAGCAAAGGAGCCAAGGAGGCTCCACAGGCACTCGCCCTTGGGATACAGCCCACGGGGAAGGAGCTCGGATGATGACCATGGAAAGGCCAGAGGGCCAAAGGGCCAGGCAGATGGGACTCTGGGGGGAGTCCAAGTGGCTCTGCTTCCTGCCCACCATGGAGCAGATGTGGCTGCTGTGGGTCCATGAGGGGATGCTGCACAATGCCCAAGGTAGGGGTCTCACTGCAGGGAAGCAGAGGCAGGTGGTGTCTCTGAATCTCACACTCGGTGCATGAGTTGGGCTCCATCTGGAGCAGGGAACTGCCTTCCCTGTGCCCGACTTCTGTCAGGGCGCTTTGCTGAGGTCCTGCAGGCCCTGATGGGGGCAAATGATGGGGCAGCAGGGCCCAGCATCAGAGGGACAGCTCAGCTCCCCCTCCTCCTTTGGGCCCCCCTACTTCACACTTGCTCTTTCCATCACTAAGTGGCCCATGGCACAGCATGGGATGGTGGGGAGGTGGGAGGCTGGCTGAAGCCCCCTCAGTTGCTGTCCTTTGGAGGGAAGGCTGTGGCAGCAGAGGCTGCCCCCATGCTCCGGTGCACTGCACGGTGAGAGGGAGATCTCTTCATGAAAGCAGAGGGGCTGGGCTGGCAGTCGCCATGGGGCCGGCAGCATGCCCAGCACTCCTGGCAGCACAGAGAGGATCATGCCAGCTCCTTCGGCCTCCCCCCAAACCCAGTCTCCAGGAAGGCCAGAGCACGGGCAGGGAACTTCTTGGGCAGCTGCAGGAGAGGCTTTCCCTCTGGCATTGGTTAGAGTGAGAACACAGCTGTGGATGCCCCATCCCTGGAGGGGTTCAAGGCCAGGCTGGATGGGGCTTCAAGCAACCTGGTCTGGTGGGAGGTGTCCCTGCCCATGGCAGAGGGGGTTGGACTAGATGATCTTTAAGGATTCCTTCCAACCCAAACCTCTCTATGATTCTGCATGTCAGCAAAATGCCTCTCTCACCATACAGGGACACCACTTCCCCTGAGGCACTCCGTGTGCTTAGGGACTGGCTCCAGGGAGAGGAGCAACCAGCTCCAGCTGAGCACAGGCAGGGACAGGGCTAACACAGTGAGCAGAGCGTGGCCACAAGCCTGTGCACCGGGCAGCCCTCCAGCCCAGTTCACTGCTGCTCTCTGCAGCCCTTGGTGAGGGTGATTCCTGCTGGTGCCCAGAGCTTTGTTAGTCATGCTGCTGAGAGCTCCGGGTGGAGATGATGCATCACCCAAACCTTCACAGTGTGGCTCCTCAAGCAAAGCCTCGGGTCTCTGCTGGGCTCTGAGTCCCACAGAACAATGAGCCAAGTTCAGGGTCTGGGTCCTCATCTGCAGGGCCCACCACTGCCCCAACCAACACCAGGAGCCCTGGGCGAATGCCATGGCCAACGGCGTTGCTCCTCAGGCACAGGACACTGTCCCCAGCCAGGGTGGGACGTACCAGTTCAGGGACAGCTTGCAGTGAGCTCGCCAGGCTCCTCTCTCAGCCTCCCTGCCTCCTGCTCCAAGCACTGACGCTCCTTGCTGGGCCACCTCTGCCACCGTGGGTGCAGAGCAGCCCAGACACCGACAGATGGTGTACGGCCTTTGTCCCCACATCGCCCTTCCCGAGGTGAGTCCCCAGCGCCTGCACTTGCCCACCGGCACTGCTTGTGTTGCATTTGGGGTCTGCTTGGACCCAGCGTTCTGCATTCTGCCTCTGCACTGAGTCCCGCCTGGCTGTTCATAGAATAAACTGTTTATTTTCCGGGATTCCATCTCTGTGCCATGTCCCACATGCTGGATCCTATGCTGTCCCCTTCATGCCATTCCTGGGTGTTTGGTACAAAGCTGGTGGCCCAAGAACATCTCTAAAAGGTGGACAAATGCAGGATGAGGCCTTGTGTTTTCCAGCTCTTGATGATAGCAGAAGGTGCAGCTGCCTCTTTTCCCCGAGCTCATGGTGTAGGAGCAGCTGCTGTGGGACTCTGAAATGTCAGATCTTCCTCACTGACACAGATAAGCCTTGGGCTCTGCCAGCAGCAGCCTCTGAGCGCGCCGTTAAGGGCACCCCATGCTCAGCCCTCTGCTTCCTGCCGCAGAGGCTTTGATGAGCGCATGTACCCAACTGTGCATCTCCCCGGCTCAGGCTGTGACCCGTGATCTGCCTGGGCAGAGAGCGCAGGCGTACGGCAAGGGGGTTCCTGGGACACTGGCTGCAGCCCATGCCTTCTCAAAACCCACGTCATGCAGCACCACTGCGTCGTCGATGCATATAAGGAACCTCGTATCTCACACCATTTCCTGCCCTTGTCACTTGTGCTGTGCTGGGAGGTGAGTCCAGAACCTCCTCACCTGCAGCCTGTGCATGGCTTTCAGCAGCATTGTCCTGCTCTGGGAACCTCCCATGCCGAGGTCTGGACACAGTCCCTGCAGTGGTGCTGCTGAAGAGCCTCTGGCTAACACTTGTTACTGAAAATGCCTCTGCTCTACCAGTGCCCTGTGTTACCAGCTCCTTCTCCAGCTCATCATGCCGCATGGCAAACACCGTGTCTCTTGAGCACCCAGCTAGGTTACAGTGGGCTGCTCTCAGCACCCACCCGGAAGATGAAGCCTTGGCGTGTGCCTCAGGTAACCCTCAACACAAAACAAACGTTATTGCAAGAGTTGAGAATGATTTTACTAGGATGCAACCACCGACAATGCCGTGCCTAGGATCAGGCAGGTCAGTGACATGAAAAGCTTTACTTACAGCTCCCTGTGCCGTAGGGCAGAGTTATCTCTGTCCCTCTAACCACATCACACCTTCAGGACAGTGATAAAGCCTTTGGTCCTTTCTCCAAACCTCTGCCCTGGCTTTTGTTTCCCTGTAGAGTAATTTGCTCTGGTGCTGCAGACGGCATACCAAACTCTCCCGTGGCCTCTTTTCAGGGTGACACTGACTCTTTCCCTGAATGCCAGTCTTTGTGCTTTTCCCAAGAGCTGCAGCCCACCTTACCCGGTGTGCAGGAACGCTGCGGGCCCCTGAGCATGGCAACGCGTGGCTGCCTGTGCCCAGAGTCTATAGGGACTCTCGGCTCCCCCGGTGCTTTATGCAGTGCAGTCACCTCACATGGCAAAAGACTTTATTCCACCCCACTGGGCACAGCCCAGCACTTTACGTGCTCAGCCTTCTGAGCCTATTTTGCATATAAACATATTTTCAAAGCATTCTCTCTACCACCTTGCAAAGAACCCTGAATGCAAGTCCTGACCAGCTTTACAGCAAGAAACAACTGCATCTCCTCTGGGGGGCATCCCCAGCGCCAAGGCGTACCCTTTGTGTGCTCCCAGGACTCAAAACAAGCCAAGTGTTTGCAGTCCCCACTGGGAAAACAGATGCTGGTCTGCCGAACCAGAACAGCCACCGTCTCTGCCGACATGGAACCGAGCCCCATTCCCGCACTGCCCGCAGCTGGTGGTGGGTCCCCACAGCAGCGTCCACGCTGCTTGGTGCAAACCAGAGCCTGGGCTGCGACAGGGCTCAGACCCCTGGTACCTGCCCATGGTCCATCTGTGGATGGCTCCAAGCCCTTTTGGTCACTCCTGACCCCAAGGCTGGGTGTGTTACCATGTCCTCTGGGCAGCGAGGGACACTGACCTGCAGCCAGGCCACCAGCCAGCCTAAGCACCATCTGCACTTGACCCTGCATCATATCTGAAAAGTTGTGGCAGTCAGGCAAAGCCCCCAGTGACTGGAAAAAAAGAAACATCATGCCCATTTTTAAAAAGGATAAAACGAAGGACCCTCAGAACTACCAATCCGTCAGCCTCACCTCTGTGCCTGGTGTGATCATGGAGCAGATCCTCCTGGAAGAGGTATTGAAACATAGGGAAGACAGGGAGGTGATTAGAGACTGCCAACACAGCTTCACCAAGGGTGAATCGCGCCTGAGTAAACTGGTGGCCTTTTCCAATGGAGTAACTGCATCAGTTGACAAGGGATGAGCTACGATGTCATCTACCCAGACTTCTGTAAGACCTCTGATATTGTCCCTCACAACATTCTTGCTGCTAAATTGGAGAGATATGGGTTTGACAGATGGACAGTTATATGGATAAGGAATTGGCTGGATGGTCCTGTCCAAAGAGCTACAGTCAAGGGCAGCAGGCTGAGGTAGGGGATTCTCTCTCCCTCTACTCTCTTCTCATGAGACCACACCTGGAGCACTGCGTCCAGCTCTGGGCTCCCCAGTATAAGAAAGACATGGACCTGTTAGAGTGGGTCCAGAGGATGCCATGGAAATGACCAGGGGGCTGGAACATCTCTCCTATGAGGACAGGCTGAGAGAGTTGGGGTTGTTCAGCTTAGAGAAGAGAAGGCTCCGGGGAGACCTCATAGCAGCCTTTCAATACATAAAGGGGGCTTATAAGAAAGACAGAGAAAGATTTTTTTCCAGGGCCTGCAGTGACAGGACAAGGGGAAAAGGGAGCTCATGGGGGGACAACTGGGTAGGGTGAGATGTTCAGGGCAGGGCTGTGCTGGGATGGAGGGGGGAGAGGAGGCGGGCAGAGGATGGTGTCAGACACACTCCCTGCCCTGCCAGAGGAATGAGCGCTCACTGCCTGCCTCCCCAGGTTCTGCTGGCAGCACCTGCCCCTTCCCGCTGCTTAATCACCATTCTCTATGATAATGAGGCGACAGCTCCTTAAGGGAAACATGCCTGCTAATTAAGCTCTTAATTTGGTGACACTGCACATTTCCAGAGGCTGCATCTCTGCCGGCCTGCCTGCAAGGACATGCTGTTCTGGCGTGGCCATGGCATGGCCCCCTGCCTTCGTGCCCTGGCCCTGCTAGAGCCACAGCCCCACTGCCCCAGGCTCTCGCCACAGAGGGTGGTGAAAATCAGCCGTTTCCACACACCCCACCTCAGCCATCAGGGTGCTGGAGAGCGGGACGTGCTGTCTGTGGAGCAAGGACACGCAGGGCCATGTGCATGTGTGCACAGGGAGGGCTCATCTGGGCTGTGCTCACACACACACGGGTAGTGTCACCATGGGCAGGATGCACACCGGGATGGTGCTCACTGGGGGCTGTGCTCACCACATGCCACATGAAGCTGTGGACGCTGCTCATCTGGACAGTGTGTCTTTTCACTGTTCATGGTACATGTGTCGCTGGTTCATGTTAGGTCTTGCTCCACTTGGCAAGGACTGGCTGATGTCCCTGGTCTATGTCACATCAGCCTCAGGGCTGTGGTGGCTGGGGCCAGCAAAGGGCAGGGCTGGGTGGCCAGCAGAGAGGGGGTCAGTGCCATGACACACTGGGAGGGCTGCCTGTGAGTGGTGAGAGGAGGCAGCAGCTCCAGACCCACTGCAGCTTGTCCCTCACTTCACAGCAGGTCTGTGGGGATGACGGCAGTACTGAGGTCTCCAGGCTGAGCTGGCAGGGTCTCTGCCCCCTCTGATGGCAGGTTATCAGGCACAGGCAGTGGTGGTTCACTGCACCCCACAAGGGCATGGCACAGGCAGCACTCTCAGCCTGTCCCTCTTGGCTCTCTGGATGGAGTACTGTGACTAGCACAGGCATGGATCGTGGCAGAGGTTTCCACTCCCAGGTCCTTCCTCTGTCACTCTTGGCCATGGCAGAAGGGCCTCCTGCTCCCTTTGGGTCGATGACACCGAATGCAGCGAGGCTAGGGAGGCACCATCTCTGCCACCTGGAGCTGATGGTACCGGCAGCCTGTGGCCTGGGATATTCCTGCAGGGATGGCTGGGATAGCCATAGTTTGTCACCTTTGTGCTGCACCAAAGCCTCTGCCTCGCTGCTGCAGGCTGGGAGAGACCAGCAGGCAGACAAGGGGCATGTGAGCCAGCAGCTTTGCCAGCCACAGGACCAGGAGCATCTTCCTTGGGTGCCCACCTGTGTGTCAGCAGGGCACAGCATGGCACAGCCTGGCATGCCCATGCTGCACAGGCATCCCACAGCCCCCATGGGAGACACTGGGCTCAGGGAATGGTGCCTTGCCACCACATCCTCTGTGAGCACACAGGGACAAGCCGGGCATGGCTGCTGCCTGGAGCACAGGCAGATGAGGACCTCCTGGCAGCGCAGGAGTCACTGCATGAGGTGGGACAATGTCCCCATCACAGCTGGGCTGGGGAGGTACGAGGGTCCCCACTGCTGCGGTGGGTCAGGGACTACAGCATGGTGTCTGGCCACACATGTGGCACCTCTGGAGCAGTGTCCCAACAGGAGGAGGGTCATTGCCCTCCCCACAGCAGAGCCTGGTCCCGGAGAGGGATGGGACCTGCTGCATAAAGCTGATGCAGCCTCTCCCCTCCCGGCAGCGTGCTAATTAGTGAGGTGCTAAGCCCTGAATATTATTCATTGCTGTGATTACACATTCAGATAAGCACGAGTCGTGCAGTTATTGCCATGTGATTACAGCTCACTCTGGGATTAATCAGGTATCTCTCTCCCTCAGAAGCCCTGGAAGTCAGTCGCAGCGATCGGCGGGAGTAGCCGGCGGGTGGGGAGGGAGCTGCCGGGAAGACGACAGAGAGGCACAGAGGTGGAGACCATGATGGCGACAGGAATGTAAACAGTGATCAGGATGGGGACGGGAATGGTGCTGGGGTGGGGATGGTGATGGGACTGGGAACGGGTCTGGGCCTGGGGACAGACTGAGAGAGCTGGGGTTGTTCAGCCTGGAGAAGAGAAGGCTCCGGGGAGACCTTATAACAGCCTATCAATACCTGAAGGGAGCCTACAGAAGAGCTGAAGAGGGACTCTTTGTCAGGAAGAGTGGTGACAGGACAAGGGGCAATGGTTTTAAATTGGAAGAGAAGAGATTTAGATTAGATATAAGGAAGAAATTCTTTACAGTGAGGGTGGTGAGGCACTGGAACAGGTTGCCCAGGGAAGTTGTGGATGCCCCATCCCTGGAAGTGTTCAAGGCCAGGCTGGATGGGGCTTTAAGCAACCTGCTCTAGTGAGAGGTGTCCCTGCCCATGGCAGGGGGGTTGGAACTAGATGATCTTTAAGGTCCTTTCCAACTCTAGCCATTCTATGATTCTATGATTCTATGACAGGGACAGAGAGGGTAATTTTGGAAAGGGCAGGGAGGCAGATAAACCAGAGGAGGCCAAGCACAGTTTGGCAGCGGGGGAGGATTTCACAGGCACATATTAACACAGCAGGCTGTATGAGACCACAGCAGGGCTTGCTCTGCCCGTCTGCTAGTGCTCAGTTTGGGGCACAGCTCTGCAACTCTGGGGCTCCCAGAGTGGGGCAGGGATCCCCTGGTACATGGAGGAGCCCTTCTGAGATGGCAGAGAGTGAGCCTCCACACCAGAGACAGCAGTTATCCCATGGGCAAGGGGGGAGCACGTGGTGGGTGCTCAGGACACGCATGGAGAATGCTGTCAGGGGTGGGGTCGGGGCTGCATCTCACCCACGTGAGCACTTGGCAAGGGACATACCTGCAGACACGGGTGGGGGGGATCCTCGGCATCCCTCCCTGGGGAGGAGTGTGCTGCTGAGGGCACAAGGCAGGCAGCTGGGGAGCCAGCAGGGCTCATGCCAGAAGATGAGCAGTTGCCCCAGACCCCACTGGGGCAAAGTCACTGCCTTACATCTGTACACCTGTCCAGGGGGTGTGGAGCTGCTGCAGTCATAAGCCCAGAGCATGAGATGCCCCAGGAACCAAACCCCACCTCGGGGTAACAGCCACAGAGAGGAGCACGAGGGAGGTGCTTGATTTCTGCAGAAAAGGGGCAACGTGCCACAGCATTGCTGAACGTGATGTGACGGCCCAAGATCTGCTTGGACTGAGCTGGGGGGACAGCGTGCGCACCAGAGCCTGCTGCACATACATCAGATTGCGTCTGGGCACAGTGTTCCCCTCCTCACCATCTCTGGTGTAGGCACGTCCTGGTGTGCTCACATAGATACCGAGTACCAAGGAGATGCAGACAGGGTGCACTGCCAGGCTGCCTGCCCGGATTCCCGATCCAACCATTCCAGGCAATCCCCAGTCTCTGCCACAACTAAAGCCCTACACGGAACCTGCCTCCAGTGGGTCACAGGCAGCCCCACGGCACCAGCAGGCAGAGCAGCCGGTGAGCAGACCCTGTGCCACGGGGCAGTCCTGGGCACAGGCTGTGGCAAACAAACCCGTGAAACCCTCAGGAGCACAATCCTAATACGCAGCACTCACAGACAGAGCAGGACCCAGGCCCAAGGCACCAGGAGGGCACACTGCACGCTCACACCAGCCCATCGTGACACAGTGACAATGTTATGACACCCAAAAGGATGCACTACCACAGCCAGCTCACACCAGCCTTCCATGTCTCCGTCCCTGTGAACTGGTTCCTCAGGAACTACTCTGGTAACTTCAGGGTCTCCTCCTTGTCTCACGTACCATCTGTCACATGGGCCAAAAGCCTGGTTATGATGACTCTTGTCAGCATCCTTCACCTTTGGCGCCACGGGCATTTGTCCAGCAGTAAAGCTTATAGGCAAGGCTCCTGAGGGCAGCTGTGCCCATTCCTCTGGGAGCTGAGGTCACTCCACACCACATCGCTGCCTGCTCCAGCCACAGGCATATCTACAAATTGCCTTTGCAGTCATCGCCAGTGATGAGCAGGAACATGAGGATAAAACCATGTGCTGCAGCCCTTGGGGAGGCAGTGATGGGGGCAGCAGGGACGGAGACAGACCCTGCAGTCACCTCCAAGTGTCCAGAGGTCTCGATGCAGCCTCTGTGGAGTGACAGCCACGGTGGGGCTGCCTGCTCAGGAGAACCATCGGGCGGGTTGCAGACCTGCTGTGGGCAGAGGCTGGGTGCGGGGTGTTGCTGTGGGCCCGGGCCAGGGTGTCAGCGAGTGGGACTGGCTGCCCGGGGCCGCTCCCAGCCCACGGCTCCAGCACCAGCCCCACAGCAGGACACCAGGCCCTCATCCCCAGCCAGCACAGACGAGCTCCAGCTTTACTGCACCGCCGAGAAGAGTCAGACATCAGAGAGAGTCAGAAAGAGTTCATGGTGCAGAGACAACCTGCCATCCCTGCAAACGATGTCGTGGAGCAGACCCCCCGGCCTCCCTGGCCCTGCCCTAAAGCCTCTCCTGCAGCTTCTCCCCGTGCCCGAGTGATGGACCAGCACCCGCTGTGATACATGGGACTATTACTCTGAACATCCAGACATTAAATATTGAGCAGCAGTTAAATGCTCATTAGATAGATTTAAACATTAAGACCCAAAGAGCCATTAAATATGCAGCGTGCGGGGTGGGGGGATCTGATGATTGATTGCACACCACCTCCTTTGTGCAGAGCTGCTGCAAGCTCCCCAGCCCCTCTGAAGTCTCTGCTGCAGACATGTCTGCTCCATCTCCCGAAATGTTGTCTGGCAGCTGCCAGAGGTGGGGGAGAGACAAGCTGTGGGAAGCAGCAGGGTGTGGAAGAGCAGCTCAGCGCAATGAAGGAGAGCACGGCTCCAGCACAGGGTGGCCCCAGGCAGAGAGCCATCTCCTGGCACAGGGCTGGCCTCGCTGCAGCCCGCTGTGGTGGCCCCAGCGGCACTCACCGAGCTCTGCGGGCAGCTGTGGGGCTGTGCAGGGCCAGAGCCTTCCCCTCGGGCCAGGAAGGGGGGCACAGCATGGGGCAGGGCAGGTGGGATTCTGGGCTCCCAGTCACCTGCAAGTTTTCCTCTCTCGCCACACCACCTTGTTCTGTCCCTGTGAGCACCCTGCCTTCCCCACTCCCAGTGCCCCCCCAATCCTCAGTACCCCCCATGAGCATCCTGCCCTCCCCACTCCCGGTGCCCCACCCCAATCCCCAGCCCCCCAAATGCACTCCAACAACCATACACGCTCTGCCCCGACTCCATGGCCATTGCCCCAGCGCCCTGCTCTGAGCATCAGCCGTCCCAGCCCTGAGCCCTGAGGACACAGGAGTTCCCACCGCCTGTCCCCTGGGGTCCTGCTCCAGGGAGCAGGGCAGGGGGCTTTCTGGATGCTACAGGCTGCAGCCCCAGAGCTGGCTGAGGCCTTACATGTCCCAAACCCTCTGCAGGACACACTGTCTGGGGGCACAGCTCACCCTTCTGCTCCAGGCAGAGCATCAGGCAGCACCCCCAGCCCTCCCACCAAGCCAGGAGCGTGGCTGGAAAGGGCTCTGCATGGCCTGGCCAGCTCGGGGGCTGGCTGCGATGGGGAGGCATCACTGGGCTTTGGAGAGGGTGGTGAGCAAAGGAGGAAAGCCGGGCTGCCAGCAGCACTTTCTTCCCCTGTAACACCTTTCCCTGGACACGTTGCCCTTCAGCCTGCCATCTCCAAGGCGTTCGCAGTCTGCCATGCTTCCCGAGCCCGCTCCTCTCCCCTCAGCCTGTCGCCTCCCCTCCTCACTGCCTGGATCACCCACCGGGCACAGCCTCAGCCCAGAGGGACGCAACTGCCTCCTGCAGCACAAAACTGCATTTGGCTCTCATTTGGGAAAAATACCAATTTCCCACGTTACTTTGGATGGCACCGAGAACATCCCGCTCTGTCCCCAAGGGGCCATGGCACCATCCTGCAGTCTGCTGCCTCCCCTTGCTCCTGCTCACTCAGCTGCACCCGAGTCTGCTCTGCAGGAACAGGGTCTTCTTGCATGACATGCAACCAGCTTCATTTAAAGACCCGTCACAAATTTTCTCTGCTGGAGCCCAGCTCCCAACCCGTGCCTGTGCTTTGCATTCCGAGGCCTTGCCGTCAGCGCATCGTCCCCATGGCCTGGCAATGGGGCTGCTCATTGCAGGGACCCATAGCTCACTTCCCCCACTTCGCTCTGTGGGAAGTGTCCACGCACAGCTCGAGGCCAAGACACGCGGAGTGACTGTGGCTGGAGAGGAGCTTTCTCTCCTGCTCACACAGAACCCCACCATAAGCTCACTTCACTTTAACCTTCCGTTTTCAGGCTGCTGGGTGGGTGAGATGACGACCCAGGCACTAGTTTTGTGGAGCAAGGTGGGTGTTCAGCTTCTCTGGGGAGACCCACCTAGACATGAGGAGTGCCAAAGGCTGCATCCATCTGGGTGCGGGTATGGGGAAGGGCAGGGCTACTCTGTGGAAGCTTTGAGGGAAGAAAAACCCCTCCCGGAGCAAATGCACCCGCCACAGCCCTGGCTCTTGGCAGGAAAGACACCAGATCCTGCCCCAAGTCCCAGCAGCAAGAGGCATCACTCCATTCCCATGCCGCAGCCAGCCCCAGGTCCTCTCCTCTGCCCGGGTCTGCCCCATGGACACCACCCAGCGTTGCTGGAGAGGACAGCCCAGCCTAGAAGGGTCCGGGGCAGGGTCTGTGGAGGGTCTGGGCAGGCTGCTGCAGAGCCATGCAGTGCTCAGGCTGGCTCCACAGAGCATGGCCTGCCCCAGGCCACCCAGACACGAGGGGTGCCACCCAGATTCGTGGTGTCAGACCCCTTCACCCTACCATAGCCATCCCCATGTTGCTCTGCAGCCCAGGATAACAGAGACAGGAAAAGGGTGAGAGTATCCATGTGGTTGCTTGTTACTGCGTGCTCCTTCAAGGCAAAGCTTGCCGGGAGCGTGGAAACGTGGCTGGGGGTTGGCAGCCGGGGCCACTTGTAAGGTCTGTGGATGCTGGGTCTGATCAACGAGGGGGGCTGCAACCACGTGCCACCCACATGTCTGAAAGGATCTCTGCCCCCTTGCTCGTGAGCAAGTCCAGCTCCACGTTCACCATTGAATGGCACATGCACACGGTGCTCCCGCCCGGCGCTGGCCCTGGACACTGGGTGTTTCCAGGTGCGGGGTCCCTGGGGCCTCTGTTCCCTTCACCATTGCTGGCAGCCTCTGGAACCACCGCCCAGCGGGTAGAGAGCGAGGCCACACAGCACCAGGTTTGGAATCACTCTCAAGAAGAAGGTGGGATGGACTGAGGTGATCAGGTGCAGGGCTCAGTCAAACAAGAAAGACACCAGCAGCTTGCCTGTGTGTGACAGGCTCCTTCATGTCCCCTCATCTCCATTTTCCATGCTTGTACATCCCCTTCATCTTCCTTGTCTCCTCCCTCTCTCCACCCCTGTCTCTCCTCCCAAACCAGGGACACCCCCTCTGCTATTTGTCCCCCTCTGCTCCCAGGTTTGCTCCATCTGTGAACAGATTGGTGTCTCAGGAGCTCTGAGTGACATCACCTTGGACTCCCATTGCATTACCGATGGGGTTTCCTGGGTACTGTGTCCCTGCCAGATTCCTTGCCCCAAAATGACCCCAACTCTTCCTTCAATTATCTGAGAAGCGTGGCCACTTCTCTCATCATCCCCCCTTAACCACCCATGAAATCTGGCTCTTCCCTACGGCACTGCAACACCTGTCAGCTTCTCGCTCTGTTGGCTGTGGTCAGCGATGTCTCTTGTCACGCTCTTGTCATGTGGCTCTGAGCACCCTCCTCTCCCACCAGGCACATGTTCAGCCCTTTGGGTGACTCTCCCCCTTCATGCCCCACTCTCTGCCCACGGCCTCATCCTGCAGGTGCCAGGCATGGAAGTCCTTGCCTGGCTCCACAGACTGAATTGGACTGAAGCATGGTTAGCTGTGAACATCAGTAACTTTATTTCAACAACCAAGTCAACATCAGCATCTGCGTGCGCTCAGAGGAGCGTGGCAGGACAGAGCAGGCCTTGGGCACTGAGGCTGCCTTTGGACCAGCAGGCATGGCCCCAAGAGGAGATGGTCATGGGACACTGCAGCCTGTGCTGGATCCTCTTCATCCTGCTACTCAAACGTTTTTCCCCCTGAGGGCCTGCAGGAGCTCCTGCACCCGAGTGAAAAATTCTACCAGCTTCTGGCGTGGAAATGGGCAGGAGCCAAGCTTGCCCGATTGTGTTGGCACTGGCCTCGGCCTCTGGTAAGGTGTGGAGGTGGTGAGAAAATGACTCCAATTCCGTGATGTTGGAGACGCCCTTACTTGTGGGTACAGCCCCATCTGGAACAGGATCCAGTCATAGAAGTGCTGTGTGGAGGTGTAGACCCCGGGCTGTTTGGCTCTGGCGCAGCCTTTCCCCCAGCTGGTCACCCCAACCAACCAGAAGTAGTCCCCAAAGTTGTCTTTGCACACCAGGGGACCACCGCTGTCCCCCTGCAGCAGAGGAGAGAGGATGGAGGTGTGTTGGTGGCCACCGTCAGCACTACGGGGGCTCCTGGATGTGTGGAAGAAGGATGTTCTGGGACTGGGATCTGGACCTATGGCTGCCAAGAGCAGGGATGGGCTTTCTGGGCAGAGTCCCGCCCTCTGGGACCAGGGGAGACACTGGGCAAGGACCTGCCTCTGGGGAAGGGGAGGCGAGCCCCAGCAGCGGTGGGGAGCCAGCGGTGGGAAGGCGACTGGCCCGTCAGAGCCCGTGCCGGGGTGTGTGTGGCGGCGGTGACAGGGCTGCTGTGCTGCTGGGTCCGGGCTGGGGGCACCCTCCTACCTGGCAGGTGTCGATGATCCCGTACGCGTAGCCAGCACACAGGTTGTTGCTGTGGATGGCCCCTGCGTACCACCGGCTGCTGTTACAGAGGTGGGTGTTGAGGAGGTGGACCGGGGCCTCCTGCAGGACATCAGGTCGTCTGGAACCTGTCAGCACAGAAAGCAATTAACCCCAGCAGCTCGTTGCCAGTTCTCCCCCCTCTCCCCGCCTGGTGAGCCCCTTCCCCAGGGCTCAGCTTTGCACCCGGGAGGCCTTGGGTCGGTGCTTCCCTTTGGTCTCGTGCTGGGCAATGGGCCGGGTCCATCTCCCGATGGGCACGCGTCTCCACAGCCCGACTTTGGCCTTCGCCCCTGCTCTCGGGAAGCCCAGCCCGTCTCCCCAGCGAGCCAAGCTTGCCCTCGGGACACCAGCACTTTTGGGGAACTCACTTCTTGCATTCGTGGCGCCCCAACCACTGACGTAGCAGTTTTTCAGCTCCGACACCCTCAGCGAGGCGTCGGGCACGCAGGCCAGCTGTACGTAGTAGCTGCACTGGACTGGGTGGTCCAGTTCCAGCAAGGCGATGTCGTTCAGCTGCGAGATATTGTTATAGTGCTCGTGTATCAGGAGCCGCTGGATGTGGCGCACCTGGACCTCCGGGCCCATCTGAGACAGCCGGTTGGCCCCGATCACCACGCGCCACAGGAGTTCGGGCCTGGAAGGCAGATGGAGAGGGGTGAGAGGGAGCGGAGCCCCAGGCTGCAGCAGCCCAGCCCTTCCCTGCCCTTGGCTTCCCCAGGGAGGGAGCAAAACCACATTATGGAGGCGCTTCGGGCACAGGCCATGGCCAGCTGGAGGCCATGGCTGCTGGGGAGCTGTGGCACAAACCCAGCCTTCTCCTGAGCAGTCCCTGCTGGCTCGGGAGTGCCCTGGCGCGGGGTGAGGGACTGGGGCGAGAGCAGCATGTGGTGCTGGCACAGGGCACCAGCTGGGGTGGTGGAGACAGCCCCGTGCCCTGGTGCCCCTCACCTGAGTTCGAGGAAGCAGTGGGCTGCTGTGAGGACCCACTGGGCGCTGATGAGGGACCCTCCGCAGAAGTGCCTCCAGCCGGCGTACCAGGTTTGCTGGATGCTGACCATCCATGGCCAGGCCCCCGGCTGGGCGTCTGTGCCCCCCACGACGCGTGATGTCCCATAGTGATAAGCCAAGGGCCGGAGACCGCAGCTCGCTCTGTAACCAGCAACTCGTCACTCTCCTGCCCCGTGGCTCGCTGCTGCTCGGGCTCGAGGTCACCGACCCCCCTCCCCACAAGGCGCTGCAGGGCCAGGGGACCCCCAGGGCGAGCGCCTGCCCACTCCTGTTCCTGCTTTAGCCCCACAGAAGAGCTGTGCCAGCAGCCTGGAGGCTGTCCGGGATCTCAGGCTCCCCCCTGGCGCTGGGGAAGCTGTGGCGTGGCCACGGGGGATAAGCGGGCACCCTCCAGTGAACCCCGTAAGGGTTGCCCAAGCTGCCTCCCAGAGCCTCGGGCCGCTTACCCACAGTTGTCCCAGGTGCCCTGCACGGGCCGGCACAGGGCCAGCAGGACGAGGACCAGGAGCACATTCATGGTGCCAGTGGCACGTGGCAGATGCAGGAGCCGAGAGCTCGTTGTCACCAGCAGAGCAGCAGCCCGGGCAGTGCTGGCAGCGCCGGCAGCGCTCGCGGTGCCCTGGTTGCCAGGGCTGATGTCACAGAGCCCCTGGCTCCGAGTGCTGGGCAGGGGCCTATCAGGAGGAGGGGGGGGCAACATGGGGGGTTCCGAGCAGGAGGGGCGGCAGAAGCTGGGCTCAGACACCCCCGACAGACCCCGCTGATCGCTCTGGTTGCGGGATGAGGGTGTGCAGCCCCGTGGCCAGCGGCAGCGCCTGGCTCCAAGCCACCGCCTGCCGACAGCCCACAGGAAAACCAATGTGGCACCACAGCCCCTTGGGGAAGGTCCCTGCCGCCCTGCTCTGCAGCCCTTGGCCACCACGTCCTTCCCAAAGCACACACCAGAGAGCAGAACTGTGGCCGCACGCACTCGGTTGGGTGCTGCAGAGCCCGCCTGGTGACAGCCGGGGCAGACACCATGATCTGCGAGTGGGACAACCCTGCACGCCCCCACGATGCACGCTGTTTGTGTGTGCGTGTCTGGGTGCACACACACTGGCATGTCGGCATGTGTGCACTGTGTGTGTGTGTGCAGTCAGTGTCTGGTGCACTCTGCATCCATGTACCACACTGTGGGTGCACACCATAGATGTGCACTGTCATACAAGTGAGCCTGTGAGCATGCACACACCACACGTGTGTTCACAGGGCAGAGCATGCGCAGTCTGTGTGGGCATTGTGTGCACGCAGGCAGGCTGCATGTGCATGCACTTTTGTGAGTGTGCGTGCATGCTGAGTGTGCGTGCCTTCCACTTGCTGGGCACAACGGGCACAGTGTGTGCATTACCCGGAGTGTTCACCTGGCAGGGGACAGCGCTGGGCTGGGGGCAGAGGGGGCTGAGGGCAGGTCCCTCTGCGGGCAGCAGGACCCCACAGGAGCTCTGGCTGCCTGGGTTCAGCAACCCGGTTCCCGGGATTTGGGGCTGCCAAGGGGAGGCAGAGGGAGGGTAGGGGGGAAAGGAGGGAGCCTGCGGTGGTAGGAGGAGGTGGGCATGGAAGATGTGGGGAGGACAGCTGTGGGGTCGGTGTGGGGTGAGGGTAGAGCGCCTGTTCCACACATGCAGGGGAGCACCCCCAGCTCAGATTGTCCCCGGGGAGCCACGTCCTTGTGCCTCCGTTGTCCTCTGGCCGCTGAGGCTGGGAGCTGGGCTCTGCTCAGAGCAGGGCTGTGCTGAGGATGCTGCTGCTCCCCTGCAGAGCCCTGTCACCCCTGTCCCCCCCTGCACAAAGCCGCCTCTGAGCCAGCTCTGTGCTGCTCCCGGGGGAGCGGGGTCCCCCAGACGCGCTGATGGCAGAGGTGGCATTTCCAGGAGCCACTTGGCGCTGAGGGGAAGGGTGTGTGCCCCCGAGGCTGTCCGGGGCCAAAGGCTGAGAAGAGCTGAGACTTGGGGAAAAACTCACCCTGGAGTTCCAGGTCTGCAGACACAAGAACAAGGGTTCGCAGGGCACAGGAAACCATGATGTCCACAGGGCAGCTGCTCCACCAAGGGCAATTCTGGACTCTTCTCCACCCCATGCAGTGACATCTGTGTGACACTTATGAACCCGAGCAGAGCTCCATGGAGGGACACACTTCTCAAGCGAGCTCTACCAAATTCCCTGCACAGCAGCCGGGTCTCTGCTTCGTGCTGGCAGCAGCCGAGCACTGTGTGTCTGGTGGGGCAGAGCAGCAAGGAGAGGGTGCTGCAGGGTGGTGGCTGGAGTCATGTTCAAGGTGCTACAACTGGCAGAGGGCTTGGTGCTGTGAAACGGCATCACAGGGACATCAATGAGCATTTGGAGAGCTGCTCTATGTTGTCTTGGTGTGATGGTTATCGAGAGCTCTGCAACAACCCAGTGACGGTGCAGGCAAAGGTCTCTGTCCCCACGAGGCCAGGCCCTGGAGATAAGTGTGAAGCTGAGGGTGTCCACGGGAGAGGGACCAATGTGCCACCAGCACATGCAGCCACAGCCTGGCATGCAGGAGCAACATGGACAAAGGCTGCCTGAGCAGCAGGGATGCAGGATTGCACCAAGGAGGTGCAGGTGTGGAGGGGCTGTTGGCAGGGGGCACAGAAAGGGGGCTGCAGTGCAGGAGAGAGTCTGTCTCCCTTCTAGGAGAAGGGTCGGGGTCACTTCTGCTTCCTGACGTGGGGAGACCTGGTCCCAGACCTGGTCTCTGCCACCCCAGTGTGAGGAGATACAGCAGGGGATTGCCCCCAGCTGAAGGCCTTAGTGTTCCTGGGCTGGGGGTGGTTCTGGGCAGACATCCCGCAGCTTCCAGGTGGCAGATGGATCTGGGATGTCCCTCCACAGCCCCGTACCACCCCTCACATGCCAGCTGGAGTCTCCTGATGGGCTCTCTCCGCTCCCGCTCCTGACATTATTTTCCATAGGCCATGTCTGCTTCTTTCCATCTGCATGCTTAGGCTGTAGGCTGGGTGCCAGGGGGTGCTGGAGATGGTCTGTGTGGTGGAGGATGCTGCATGGGCATGTGAGACACTCTCAAGAAGAAGGTGGGATGGACTGTGGTGATCAGGTGCAGGGCTCAGTCAAACAAGCAAAGACACCAGCAGCTTGCCCATGTGTGACAGGCTCCTTCATGTCCCCTCGTCTCCATTTTCCATGCTTGTACATCCCCTTCATCTTCTTTGTCTCCTCCCTCTCTCCACCCCTGTCTCTCCTCCCAAACCAGGGACGCCCCCCCTGGGCTATCTGCCACCCTGCTCCTGGGTTTGCTCCATCTGTGAACAGATTGGTGTCTCAGGAGCTCTGAGTGACATCACCTTGGACTCCCATGGCATTACCGATGGGGTTTCCTGGGTACTGTGTCCCTGCCAGATTCCTTGCCCCAAAATGACCCCAACTCTTCCTTCAATTGTCTGAGAAGTGTGGCCACCTCTCTCATCATCCCCCCTTAACCACTTGCAAAATGTGCTGCTGGAAAAGCAGGGTATCCACAAAAGACAGGACCTTCTCTGGGGCTGCCTTCTGTCTACCCTACGCAGATACGGGGCACCACCTTCAGGTCAATTTTCAAAAAACAGAGCAGCCTTGACTGAGCCCAGTTTGTTTGGGGCCCAGTTGTGGTGCCCATGAAGCCATGCTGCACCTCCAGGGCCTTGAGAGCAGCAACTGCCCTTTCAGACAGGGCCTGCCCGGCCACACCAGGGACCAGGCTGCCCTCTCAGGCATGTGCCTTCCTCCTGGCCACACAAGCCGGGATGGCAGCAGGAGGCTCTGGCACCTTTTACCAGCTTTGAGGCTCCTTTCTTCAAGCCCCTGCTCTCTGCCCTCCAGGGACCAGCCCTGCTCAGCAAATGCCATGTGCGTGGCTGCTCCTGCTCCTAAGACCTCCCGTGGCTGCCGGGCCCTTGCTTGCGTGTTAGCAAGGCTGCACCGTGCGGCTGGAGAAGGCTAATGAGGAGATGGGGCTGATGGAGGGTTGTCCTGGTTTCAGCTGGGAAAGAATTAATTTTTCTTTCTAGGGATTGCTGTGACGGGAATGTCAAGAATAACTATTGTTTTAATTGGTGCTGAGTGATGTTTACGATTATTCAAGGACTTTTTTTTAACTTCCCGTAGAAAAATAGACAGAATGATGGAAAGGCCAGTGGAATATTCCATACCATAGACATCAGGATCAATATATAAATGGGGGGCATAAGGCGATGAGAATGCATGATCACTGCTCAGGACAATGGCAATTCACCGGGCGGTTAGAGTGCCTTATGTTATTATAATTGTTAGTGTTATTTTTTGTTTTCTGATCTTGTTCAGTCAGGGACTCTGTCGGGGGTGTCTGAGCCCAGCTTCTGCCGCCCCTCCTGCTCGGAACCCCCCATGTTGCCCCCCCCTCCTCCTGATAGGCCCCTGCCCAGCACTCGGAGCCAGGGGCTCTGTGACATCAGCCCTGGCAACCAGGGCACCGCGAGCGCTGCCGGCGCTGCCAGCACTGCCCGGGCTGCTGCTCTGCTGGTGACAACGAGCTCTCGGCTCCTGCATCTGCCACGTGCCACTGGCACCATGAATGTGCTCCTGGTCCTCGTCCTGCTGGCCCTGTGCCGGCCCGTGCAGGGCACCTGGGACAACTGTGGGTAAGCGGCCCGAGGCTCTGGGAGGCAGCTTGGGCAACCCTTACGGGGTTCACTGGAGGGTGCCCGCTTATCCCCCGTGGCCACGCCACAGCTTCCCCAGCGCCAGGGGGGAGCCTGAGATCCCGGACAGCCTCCAGGCTGCTGGCACAGCTCTTCTGTGGGGCTAAAGCAGGAACAGGAGTGGGCAGGCGCTCGCCCTGGGGGTCCCCTGGCCCTGCAGCGCCTTGTGGGGAGGGGGGTCGGTGACCTTGAGCCCGAGCAGCAGCGAGCCACGGGGCAGGAGAGTGACGAGTTGCTGGTTACAGAGCGAGCTGCGGTCTCCGGCCCTTGGCTCATCGCTACGGTGCCTCACGCGTCGTGGGGGGCACAGACGCCCAGCCGGGGGCCTGGCCATGGATGGTCAGCATCCAGATAGTCTGGGAAGGCGGCGTGGTGCAGCACATCTGCGGAGGGTCCCTCATCAGCGCCCAGTGGGTCCTCACAGCAGCCCACTGCTTCCTGGAGAACAGGTGAGGGGCACTGTCTGGGGCAGGGAAGGGCTGGGCTGCTGCAGCCTGGGGCTCCGCTCCCTCTCACCCCTCTCCATCTGCCTTCCAGGCCCGAACTCCTGTGGCGCGTGGTGATCGGGGCCAACCGGCTGTCTCAGATGGGCCCGGAGGTCCAGGTGCGCCACATCCAGCGGCTCCTGATACACGAGCACTATAACAATATCTCGCAGCTGAACGACATCGCCTTGCTGGAACTGGACCACCCAGTCCAGTGCAGCTACTACGTACAGCTGGCCTGCGTGCCCGACGCCTCGCTGAGGGTGTCGGAGCTGAAAAACTGCTACGTCAGTGGTTGGGGCGCCACGAATGCAAGAAGTGAGTTCCCCAAAAGTGCTGGTGTCCCGAGGGCAAGCTTGGCTCGCTGGGGAGACGGGCTGGGCTTCCCGAGAGCAGGGGCGAAGGCCAAAGTCGGGCTGTGGAGACGCGTGCCCATCGGGAGATGGACCCGGCCCATTGCCCAGCACGAGACCAAAGGGAAGCACCGACCCAAGGCCTCCCGGGTGCAAAGCTGAGCCCTGGGGAAGGGGCTCACCAGGCGGGGAGAGGGGGGAGAACTGGCAACGAGCTGCTGGGGTTAATTGCTTTCTGTGCTGACAGGTTCCAGACGACCTGATGTCCTGCAGGAGGCCCCGGTCCACCTCCTCAACACCCACCTCTGTAACAGCAGCCGGTGGTACGCAGGGGCCATCCACAGCAACAACCTGTGTGCTGGCTACGCGTACGGGATCATCGACACCTGCCAGGTAGGAGGGTGCCCCCAGCCCGGACCCAGCAGCACAGCAGCCCTGTCACCGCCGCCACACACACCCCGGCACGGGCTCTGACGGGCCAGTCGCCTTCCCACCGCTGGCTCCCCACCGCTGCTGGGGCTCGCCTCCCCTTCCCCAGAGGCAGGTCCTTGCCCAGTGTCTCCCCTGGTCCCAGAGGGCGGGACTCTGCCCAGAAAGCCCATCCCTGCTCTTGGCAGCCATAGGTCCAGATCCCAGTCCCAGAACATCCTTCTTCCACACATCCAGGAGCCCCCGTAGTGCTGACGGTGGCCACCAACACACCTCCATCCTCTCTCCTCTGCTGCAGGGGGACAGCGGTGGTCCCCTGGTGTGCAAAGACACAACTGCGGATTATTTCTGGTTGGTTGGGGTGACCAGCTGGGGGAAAGGCTGCGCCAGAGCCAAACAGCCCGGGGTCTACACCTCCACACAGCACTTCTACGACTGGATCCTGGTCCAGATGGGGCTGCGTCCAGCAGCAACGGCTACTCCAACACAACATGTGCCCTTCACTTACGCTCCTTCTCAAACCCCAAGGCCAATCCCAACACAATCGAGCCAGTTTGACTCCTGCCCTTTTCCACGCCCGAAGCTGGTAGAATTTTTCACTCGGGTGCAGGAGCTCCTGCAGGCCCTCAGGGGGAAAAACGTTTGAGTAGCAGGATGAAGAGGATCCAGCACAGGCTGCAGTGTCCCATGACCATCTCCTCTTGGGGCCATGCCTGCTGGTCCAAAGGCAGCCTCAGTGCCCAAGGCCTGCTCTGTCCTGCCACGCTCCTCTGAGCGCACGCAGATGCTGATGTTGACTTGGTTGTTGAAATAAAGTTACTGATGTTCACAGCTAACCATGCTTCAGTCCAATTCAGTCTGTGGAGCCAGGCAAGGACTTCCATGCCTGGCACCTGCAGGATGAGGCCGTGGGCAGAGAGTGGGGCATGAAGGGGGAGAGTCACCCAAAGGGCTGAACATGTGCCTGGTGGGAGAGGAGGGTGCTCAGAGCCACCCTGGGACACTCCTGAGCGTGACAAGAGACATCGCTGACCACAGCCAACAGAGCGAGAAGCTGACAGGTGAACGTGGAGCTGGACTTGCTCACGAGCAAGGGGGCAGAGATCCTTTCAGACATGTGGGTGGCACGTGGTTGCAGCCCCCCTCGTTGATCAGACCCAGCATCCACAGACCTTACAAGTGGCCCCGGCTGCCAACCCCCGGCCACGTTTCCACGCTCCCGGCGAGCTTTGCCTTGAAGGAGCACGCAGTAACGAGCAACCACATGGATACTCTCGCCCTTTTCCTGTCTGTGTTATCCTGGGCTGCAGAGCAACATGGGGATGGCTATGGTAGGGTGAAGGGGTCTGCCACCACGAATCTGGGTGGCACCCCTCGTGTCTGGGTGGCCTGGGGCAGGCCATGCTCTGTGGAGCCAGCCTGAGCACTGCATGGCTCTGCAGCAGCCTGCCCAGACCCTCCACAGACCCTGCCCCGGACCCTTCTAGGCTGGGCTGTCCTCTCCAGCAACGCTGGGTGGTGTCCATGGGGCAGACCCGGGCAGAGGAGAGGACCTGGGGCTGGCTGCGGCATGGGAATGGAGTGATGCCTCTTGCTGCTGGGACTCGGGGCAGGATCTGGTGTCTTTCCTGCCAAGAGCCAGGGCTGTGGAGGGTGCATTTGCTCCGGGAGGGGTTTTTCTTCCCTCAAAGCTTCCACAGAGTAGCCTTGCCCTTCCCCATACCCGCACCCAGATGGATGCAGCCTTTGGCACTCCTCATGTCTAGGTGGGTCTCCCCAGAGAAGCTGAACACCCACCTTGCTCCACAAAACTAGTGCCTGGGTCGTCATCTCACCTGTTGGAGCGCATTTGGTGGGCTGGGTATTGGGGGGGGCACCAGGAGTGGGGAGGGCAGGATGCTCATGGGGGGTACTGAGGATTGGGGGGGCACTGGGAGTGGGGAGGGCAGGGTGCTCACAGGAGCAGAGCAAGGTGGTGTGGCGAGAGAGGAAAACTTGCAGGTGACTGGGAGCCCAGAATCCCACCTGCCCTGCCCCATGCTGTGCCCCCCTTCCTGGCCCGAGGGGAAGGCTCTGGCCCTGCACAGCCCCACAGCTGCCCGCAGAGCTCGGTGAGTGCCGCTGGGGCCACCACAGCGGGCTGCAGCGAGGCCAGCCCTGTGCCAGGAGATGGCTCTCTGCCTGGGGCCACCCTGTGCTGGAGCCACGCTGCCTACAACGAACAGACTGAGAAGCCGGCAGGAGTTACAGTACCATAGGGAAGAGCCAGATTTCACATGTAATTAAGGGGGATTTGATGTGAGAGGTGGCTGAGGGGAGACCTCTTCGCTCTCTACAACTTCCTGAAAGGAGGGTGGAGCCGGGGCGGGTCGGTTTCTTCTCCCAAGTAACAGGCCATGAGACAAGAGGAAACAGCCTCAAGTTGCACCAGGGGAGGTTTAGGATGGATATTGGGAAAAATGTCTTCACCGAAAGGGTTGTGAAGCCTTGGAAGAGGCTGCCCAGGGCAATGGTGGAGTCACCATCCCTGGAGGGATTTAAAAGATGTGGTGCTGAGGGACATGGGTCAGTGGTGACTGGGCAGGGCTGGGTTAACGGTTGGACTCGGTGATCTTAAAGGTCCCTTCCAACCAAAAAGATTCTATGATTCTACGATAAATAGAATCATAGAATCATAGAATCGTCCAGGTTGGAAGAGACCCTTGGGATCATCAAGTCCAACCATCTACCCTACACTACAAAGTTCTCCCCTACACCATATCCCCCAACACCACATCTAAACGTCTCTTAAACACATCCAGGGATGGTGACTCAACCACCTCCCTGGGTAGCCTGTTCCAATGCCCGACCACTCTTTCTGTGAAAAATTCTTTCCTAATGTTCAGTCTAAACCTACCCTGTTGGAGCTTGAAGCCTTTCCCTCTCGTTCTGTCATTAACTACCCGTGTCAAGAGACCAGCACCAACCTCTCTACAGTGTCCTTTCAAGTAGTTGTAGAGAGTGATGAGGTCTCCCCTCAGCCTTCTCTTCCTCATGCTAAACAGTCCCAATAGCTTGACATCCAGACCCAGATTTTAATTGAACGTAATTCCCATGTTAATATTTAAGGAAATCATGAACATGCTGTGCTTGGAATTTAGGGAGTGTTGTGTGTGTTTCACTCCTGGACATCAGTCCTGATCAGCAGAAGAGAGAGACAAGCGCTGGGTTGTGCTTTTTGTGTGAAGTGGCTGCTGATAAAGGTACTGCTCTACCCTTGTCAATCTGCTTTGCCACTCATGTCCGTGAGGTGTGTGTTTATGTTCTTCCATGTGGTCTGGCTCTTTGGAAGATAAACTGAGTCTCTAGAACCTGCACATGGGAACCGCAGTCAGATCCACTGGACTGAGACAGGAGAAACCTCCTGGGAATGAGAGTCCTCCCAACTCAGCTCCAGCTCTTCCACAAGGAGACATGCTCTAGGAGGACCATGGGCTGGATACAGCATGCACAGAGCTCACACACACGCGCACACAGAACACACACAGTGCACGCACGCCCTACGGCACCCATGCATGCACTCAGTGTGCTCCCACATCCCCCCACATGCTCACAGCACACACCCAGCGATGCTGCACACAAAGATTGCACCTCGCACGGCTGCACACGCAAACTTACTTGTCCATGTGTGCACACATGCGCGTCCATGCACACACACACACGCAGGCATACACACAGGCACACGTGTGCACCCACAGAAAGTGTTGCACCTACACAAACATACAGCCTGTTAGCCCCCCACACGCTCACGAGCCACTCACACACACAGCCCATCACACGTGTCTCAGCGTGTGGTCCCACTGCTCTGCCACAGTCTCCTCCCATGCCTGGCTGCGTGGACACCGTTCATGCCCATGTCCCACCTCTGCCCACCAGTGCCTCATGCAGCCTGGGGCAGTCACACCACACCGCGCTCAGTTGAGTAACCTGCACACAGCGCCCAGGATCCCACACCTCCTGTCCTGCTCCTTCTCTGGTCTCTGAAACTCTGCCCCACTCCCCGAGCTCAGAGCCCCCTCTGCTCTCCTCTCAGTGTTGTGGCTCCCACCTCCTGATCCCTGTGGCCAGGCACTGCAGGGCAAGATGCAGTGCCCGATGAGCGAAGTGGGCTCCATGAATTATGCAGGAGTTTCACCTCCTGCTGCAGCACCAGCCACCTTTGCTCTGCCTCTTGGCCCTGAAGGATTGATGTCAGTGAGCACAGCAGCAGCCCCAGCATCCTCCTCCTGCCAGCGGCCAGCCCGTCAGGAGGCCTGGGGCTGGACACGCAGGGAAGGAGGGCTGCTACGGGGACAGACCGAGCTACGGAGGACAGGGAGCAACAGAGAGCAGAGTTCACTGGCACATTAGAAAGTGGTTGTAAAAATGGGATGGGTCTTAAGAAATGCTGACTAGTAATAACAGGAGAGCCCAGAGCAGATTGATCACATTGGCTGGATGCAAAACACAGGCACATCCATGTAGGAAGACCCAGGCAAGGACATTAGCCAGCCTTACTCCGGCTTTGTCTTTGGGCTGAAAGTCCCCACATCTGCTGTGTGGTTAATGCCAGACCGCTCTGCCTGTGCTCTGCCTGTGCTTGTACATCACCCCTGGTCTTGCCTTACTCTTATTTTGGAGAAACTGGATCTTCAAGACTTTCACCCTCGATCCTGTGCCTGTCTTCCAAGCTTTCTCCAGTTTGCAAAACCAGACACAGCAACAGGTACAGCCTTCCCGGGCTGCAGAACCTCCCCTTTTCCTCCTTGTCCTCCCTATCACTCACTTCCTCCAGAGAACTGCTGTTGCTCTTTCCACTGCCCCTTCCTCGCTCTGCTTAGAAGCCGCTGATCTGCAGGACGTGGTCAGGCACAACCAGCAGCCCCCGAGCCTGGACACTGCTGCAGGGAAACACGCTTTGCTTGAGAAGCGCTCGGGCCCCCCCAGAGCCCGGCCTGCCCCAAACAGCGCCGCGCTCTCTGCCTGTCCCAGGCGGTTTTGCACCCTGGGGACATCTGGAGAGAAGCGGCTTCATTTGCTCTTCCAGAAGCCGGGAGCCCGGGAGCAGCGGCCTGAGCCGGCCTGGCGGCGGCTGGCGCCCACCGCAGGAGGGAGGCAGGGGACGGCCACTCGGGCCACCCGGCCACCGCTGTTGTTAATAAACCACCTTCGACCGCTGCACCCGGGGACGGGCCCGGGTCCCCGGAGACCGCCTGCGCCGGGCAGGGCGGTGCGGGAGGCGGCGGCAGGAAGGGCCCGGGGCCGCCCCGACCGGCGCCTCCGGCGGCGGACTACAGCTCCCGGCGTGCTTCGCGGCGGCGGCGGGTCACGTGACCGCCCCGCGCGGATCAGCTGGCCGCGGCGCGTTCGGCCCCGCCGGTCCCGGAGCCGCCGGCCCTGCCTGGACGGGACGGGTCCTGCCGGGCCGAGCGCGGAGGGCAGCGCTGCAGCCTGAGCTGAGCGCGCGTATCGCGGGCCGTGGGGCCTCCCCCGGTGGCAGCGCCATGGGGCCGCGGGGCCGGGCCCTGCCGTGGGCCCTCGCGCTGCTGGCCCTGCGCGGAGCCGCCGCCGCCCGCCCCAGCTTCGTCCTGTTGCTGGCGGACGACTTGGGGTTCGGGGACCTGGGGAGCTACGGGCACCCCTCTTCTGCCACGCCGCACCTGGACCGGATGGCGTCCCGCGGGCTGCGCTTCACCAGCTTCTACAGCAGCTCCCCGGTGTGCAGCCCCTCCCGGTACGTCCCCCGCCGCTTCCGCCCCGCCGGCTGGCGGCTGCTGCGGGGCCCCGGGGCGGGAATGGCGGCAGCTTCGAGGCCGGGCTGGACGCCCAGCTGGGGAGGTGCAGCGCTGGCGGGAACGGGGGTGCCGTGTCCCAGGAGGCCCAAAGGTCCGGCTGCGGTGTCCCCACAGACAGGGGAGGTGGCAGCCGTGACACTGGGGAGCCGCGCTGCCGGGCCCCGAGGAACGGGGCACCCGCTGAGGAGGTCGAGCACCGTGACCGCGCTGCCTCCAGCGTGATGGCTGTCTCCTCTCTCTCGACTCTCGCCCGCAGGGCAGCCCTGCTGACCGGCCGCTTCCAGATGCGCTCAGGGGTTTACCCCGGTGTATTCAACCCCGACTCGCGGGGAGGCCTGCCGCTCTCCGAGGTCACCATTGCAGAGGTGCTGAAGGCTGAGGGCTATGCCACAGCCATGGTTGGCAAGTGGCACCTTGGCCTGGGGGTTAATGGCTCCTTCCTGCCCATCCACCAGGGCTTTGACCACTTCTTGGGAGTGCCCTACTCCCACGACCAGGTGAGAGACCTGTCGCGCCCTGAAGGGTGCCCGGGTCTGGCTGGGGACAATGACTGAAAGATGAAGCTGCCTTGAAAGCACATAGAGAGGCGGGGTTAGTGCTTGCCTGGGCAGAAGGGAGTGGGGGGCCGCGAGCACGAGAGGTGGGTGCTGGTGGATGACAGGGCAGTTTTGCAGAACGTTGGTGGCAGTTGTGTGTGGGGACACGTGTCCTTTGTCAAGGTCAGCTTCTGGGCTACAAAGAAACATCTGGATGGCTGCCAGGAGAAAATGATGTTAGAGCAGCGTGGTCCATGCGCAGTTCTAGGGTGGGCACGGACCCCATGGCTTCTGGAAGTGGCTGCCCCAAGGGTGTCTGTAGGACCTGGTGGTGGGCCTCTGGGAGACTTTGTTCTGCTCCCTGTCATGCAAGACAGGGAAAAGGCAAAGTGCTGCTTGTTCTCTCCAGGGCCCCTGCCAGAATCTCACCTGCTTCCCACCCGACATCAAGTGCTTTGGGACTTGTGACCAAGGCATGGTGCCCGTCCCACTGCTCTGGAACCAGAGCATCGTGCAGCAGCCGGTCTCTTTCCCTCATCTGGTGCCGCTCTACAACAAATTCTCCCGGGACTTCATCGCTGACTGTGCCCGACGAGGCCTCCCCTTCCTGCTCTACTATGCCTCCCATGTAGGAGGGGGGGGGCTGCTCCAGGCCGAGGGTGGGGAGGGCAGCTCTTGTCCTCTGGGGAGAGCAGGGAGGCATCTCAGCTTCTTCAGCCTGTGCTGAGCAGTGATTGCCTGTTCCTGGATGACCTGGAGTTGCTGTTCCAAGGTCCAGGTCTCACAGCAGCGCTGTTCTGATAATGTTCTTGGGCTGCATCTTTCTGGAGCTTTGCCTGCTTCTCTGGGCCAGGAGTCCAGCTTGGGAACCCTCCCACTCTGGGGCTCCACATCCTCTCCTGGGGCTCAGCTCCTTTCTGCCATTTCTGAGAGGTGCTTCTGAACTTGGGGAACTTCTCATCTCCTGGGTATTGTCACATATCTCCATGTCCTAGCTGGGGTGCTCCCTGTTCTTGGGTGAACTGGGAACCAGCTGCAGCTCTGGGAGTTCACGCAGCAATCTGCTCTGCTCTGTCTCCAGCATACCCACTACCCCCAGTTTGCGAGCCAGGAGTACGCGGGGCAGTCGCGGCGGGGGCCGTTTGGTGATGCTCTCTTGGAGTTCGATGGCTCAGTGGGACAGCTGCTGCAGGCGCTGGAGGAAAATGGTCTTGCAAACACGACCTTGGTGTTTTTCACCTCTGACAATGGGTGAGTGGGCTCAGCAGGGGGCACTTTGTCACTGGTAAGATTCTGCTTCTGTGGCATGGGGGAACCAGAATGGGGCATTGGTTGACTGGGGCAAAAGGGATGTGGCTTTGCCAGGTGAGACCCTGAAGTGAGGCAAGAGGTGGATGCTGCTCTGGAGAGGACACAGTGCGTGATCTGCTCCATGTTCCTGTGACTCAGCTGTGCCCCTCTTTGTGGGCAGAAACCTCACAGGGTTCGGGCCAGGAGCATGCAGCAGCCCAAATGTACCCCCATTCCCTTTGTGTGTGGGTGGCTTCAGTCTTCGTCACCTGCACCACACCTCCTCCCTCACCAGACTGAGGAGGATGGCAGTGTGACTCGCTGGCACCATGTCTCTTGTCATGGCCCCGTTGGCAGCATCAGGGAAGGGGTAGCGTGAACCTGATGGTAGGTGGTTCTTCTCTCTCACAGCCCCTCCACTATGCGGATGGCGCGTGGGGGCAGCTCTGGCCTTCTGAAGTGTGGGAAGGGCACAACATACGAAGGTGGCATGCGGGAACCAGCAGTGGCTTATTGGCCAGGCCGTATCGCTCCAGGTGAGACTTGGCACTGCTCATGCCTTCTGCGTGCCGGTGCCAAGGCAGGGGTGTCACAGCCACCCGGCTGCCCCAGGACAAGCAGAGGGTGGGAGAGAAGCAAGGATGGCAGGGGTGGGAGTGGGATCAGGCGCTTGAACCTTTCCTTGTGTCTTGCTGTGGTGGGTGACAGGAGTGACGCATGAGATGGCAAGCACCCTGGACGTCCTGCCAACCCTGGCTACCCTGGCTGGAGCAGCTCTTCCCAAAGTTGCCCTGGATGGCTATGACCTGAGTCCAGTGCTGTTTGGGTCAGGGAAGGTGAGTCCTGTAGGCTGGTTTGGCTGCATGAAGGCTGAGTGCCTGCAGAGTCGAACCAGCTGGGGGCCAGGGGACATCCATGAGCTGGGACCTTTTGGCTGGTAGGGTCATGCCATGGGGCTCCCCATGCCAGGGGGAGCAGCTTCCCAGGCTGCTCAGCTCTAACACCTGCAGCATGTTGCCAGGCCAAACCCCCACAGCTGCAGAGGATGGGCAGAGCCCCTGTGGCTGTGAGTAGGGAGCGAACAGGGTGCTGCTGCTCGTCAGCTTCCTCTCTCTCTGGCCGTGTTCTGGCTGTAGTGTTGGGGCTCCCATGTGACACCCGGGAGTCTCCGCCTGATCCTGTTCCAGGCTTCTCTTCAGCCCGGTGGCTGCACAGGTGACCATGGCTCTGCTGCTTCCCATAGAGTCCCCGTCGGACCATGTTTTTCTACCCGCCGTCTCCCGATCCGCTGCACGGCCCCTTCGCTGTCAGGCTGGGGAAGTACAAGGCCCATTACTACACACAAGGTTGGTGCTGCCTCCTCTCCTCGGCTCGGGCAGCTTTGTGAGGTCCCATATGGTTTTGCTGTCCAAAGCTCAAAGAGGAGAAACCGTGCTACCCCTGGGGGCTTCTTTTGCAGGTTCCTTCCACAGTGACACAACCCCAGACCAGGCCTGCCACGGGCTCACCCCGCTGGCCCCTCACTTGCCCCCGCTGCTCTTTGACCTGGAATCAGACCCGGCCGAGAACTATGACCTGCTGCAGAGCGGCGCGGGGCCGGAGATTCTGCAGGTCCTGAAGGAGATCCAGCTGCAGAAAGTGCTGTTTGAACAGCGCATGGAGTTCGGGGAAAGCCAGATGAGGAAGGGCAGGGATCCTGCCCTGCAGCCCTGCTGCGCGCCCAACTGCACCCCTAAGCCCTCCTGCTGCCGCTGCTCCTAGCCTCCTGCTGCTCCGTCCCCTGTGGTTGCTCCACACTGAACCCTATCCCAAACCCCCCCAACACCCCCAACTAACTGAGCTCAGCCTTGGAGCTACCCTGTGTCTTTGGCTCAGTGAGAGCTATGACTAATGCAGAACTGGGGCAGCAAACTGTGGGACAGGGAGGTGACCAGGCTCGTGAGGCGTGTGAGTCAGTGGACCCTGTGCACTGTGTTGGACGTTCAAAATGAGGCCTCTTGGCGGAAACCCTGGCTTATTCAGGGAGGGACCACAATACGGCATCATCTCCAGAGCCAGAACAGCTCCTTTCAAACTATGACCAAGATGAAGCAAAGGGCATGTCCCAGTGTCCAGAGATCCCAGTTCAGCTGGGGGCACGCTGTGCACCGGGTGGGAACGGAGCTGGGAGCTGCAGCACCATCCCTTGCCAGGCATCAGGAGCCCAGCAAGAGAAGGAGGGGATGGATGGTCCTGGCAGCTTCAGAGGCAGGACTTTGTGCTGCGAGGGCAGAGGGGACACACGTGGGCAGGAAGCAGCTCAGGGAATGCATGCTCAAGCACCTCCACGTGACTCCGGGAGGTGGAGACGTGGCCGGGGGTTGGCAGCCGGGGCCACTTGTAAGGTCTGTGGATGCTGGGTCTGATCAACGAGGGGGGCTGCAACCATGTGCCACCCACATGTCTGAAAGGATCTCTGCCCCCTTGCTCGTGAGCAAGTCCAGCTCCACGTTCGCTATCGAATGGCACACGCACACGGTGCTCCCGCCTGGCGCTGGCCCTGGACACTGGGTGTTTCCAGGTGCAGGGTCCCTGGGGCCTCTGTTCCCTTCACCATTGCTGGCAGCCTCTGGACCCACCACCCAGCGGGTAGAGAGCGGGGCCACACAGCACCAGGTTTGGAATCACTCTCAAGAAGAAGGTGGGATGGACTGAGGTGATCAGGTGCAGGGCTCAGTCAAACAAGAAAGACACCAGCAGCTTGCCTGTGTGTGATGGGATCCTTGATGTTTACATTAATCAAGGACTATTTTTTAGCTTTCCATAGAAGAATAGAGCAATGGAATGGCCAATGCAATATTCCATACCACAGACATGCCCAGTAGGTAACTGGGGGTTGGCCAGGGGGTGGGAATGCCTGATCACAGCTCAGGATGGTGCCAGTTCAGCAGGTGGTGGCTCCTGGTCTGAGGTAAACCAGAACCAATTTTCTGTTCACTAATTTTACTTTGCAGCTGAGGCTCTTCTAACTAATTGAACTGTCTGAAGTTAACAGCATATTGCTGAGACACTGCTCACTCCCAGAGAGATAAGACCTGATTATTTTTAATTTATGCCAAGGAACGGCATGCAGAGGGGCTCTTGCTTATACTTACTGCTATAACAACCAAGGTCGCCTCTTTCCGTGGACAGAGAGTTGGGGGAGAGCATCTGTTGTTGGTTTCAGTGGCCCAACCAGGACAGGTGGTTATTGTTATTTTTTGTGTTATTTTTCCGATCTCATTCTATTAAACTGTCTTTATTTCAACCCATGAGGTTTTTTTCCTTTCCTCTCCTTTTCTCCCTCGTCTCCCTTGTGGACAGAGAAGGGGTAACCGAGTGGCTGAGTGGTGGGGGTTAAATCATGACAAGGATTTACCAATGCTGTGGAGAATGGCAGGTCGGCTGACCAGCAGCATCCGTCTCTATCTAGAGCTTAAAGTGGCATCTCTTTGCCCATGCACTGCTGGGGGTGTTGCCATGGCTGACACAGCGAGAGCAGGAGGGGACGCTGCTTTGTGCGGGACGGGGGACACAGCATGGCCGTGCTTGAATTATTGGCCTCACGCATCACTGCCATCCCCAGAGGGGCTCTGCAGCACCCAACCGAGTGCGTGCGGCCACAGTTCTGCTCTCTGGTGTGTGATTTGGGAAGGACGTGGTGGCCAAGGGCTGCAGAGCAGGGCGGCAGGGACCTTCCCCAAGGGGCTGTGGTGCCACATTGGTTTTCCTGTGGGCTGTCGGCAGGCGGTGGCTTGGAGCCAGGCGCTGCCGCTGGCCATGGGGCTGCACACCCTCATCCCGCAACCGGAGCGATCAGCGGGGCCTGTCGGGGGTGTCTGAGCCCAGCTTCTGCCACCCCTCCTGCTCGGAACCCCCCATGTTGCCCCCCCCTCCTCCTGATAGGCCCCTGCCCAGCACTCGGAGCCAGGGGCTCTGTGACATCAGCCCTGGCAACCAGGGCACCGCGAGCGCTGCCGGCGCTGCCAGCACTGCCCGGGCTGCTGCTCTGCTGGTGACAACGAGCTCTCGGCTCCTGCATCTGCCACGTGCCACTGGCACCATGAATGTGCTCCTGGTCCTCGTCCTGCTGGCCCTGTGCCGGCCCGTGCAGGGCACCTGGGACAACTGTGGGTAAGCGGCCCGAGGCTCTGGGAGGCAGCTTGGGCAACCCTTACGGGGTTCACTGGAGGGTGCCCGCTTATCCCCCGTGGCCACGCCACAGCTTCCCCAGCGCCAGGGGGGAGCCTGAGATCCCGGACAGCCTCCAGGCTGCTGGCACAGCTCTTCTGTGGGGCTAAAGCAGGAACAGGAGTGGGCAGGCGCTCGCCCTGGGGGTCCCCTGGCCCTGCAGCGCCTTGTGGGGAGGGGGGTCGGTGACCTTGAGCCCGAGCAGCAGCGAGCCACGGGGCAGGAGAGTGACGAGTTGCTGGTTACAGAGCGAGCTGCGGTCTCCGGCCCTTGGCTCATCGCTACGGTGCGTCACGCGTCGTGGGGGGCACAGACGCCCAGCCGGGGGCCTGGCCATGGATGGTCAGCATCCAGATAGTCTGGGAAGGCGGCGTGGTGCAGCACATCTGCGGAGGGTCCCTCATCAGCGCCCAGTGGGTCCTCACAGCAGCCCACTGCTTCCTGGAGAACAGGTGAGGGGCACTGTCTGGGGCAGGGAAGGGCTGGGCTGCTGCAGCCTGGGGCTCCGCTCCCTCTCACCCCTCTCCATCTGCCTTCCAGGCCCGAACTCCTGTGGCGCGTGGTGATCGGGGCCAACCGGCTGTCTCAGATGGGCCCGGAGGTCCAGGTGCGCCACATCCAGCGGCTCCTGATACACGAGCACTATAACAATATCTCGCAGCTGAACGACATCGCCTTGCTGGAACTGGACCACCCAGTCCAGTGCAGCTACTACGTACAGCTGGCCTGCGTGCCCGACGCCTCGCTGAGGGTGTCGGAGCTGAAAAACTGCTACGTCAGTGGTTGGGGCGCCACGAATGCAAGAAGTGAGTTCCCCAAAAGTGCTGGTGTCCCGAGGGCAAGCTTGGCTCGCTGGGGAGACGGGCTGGGCTTCCCGAGAGCAGGGGCGAAGGCCAAAGTCGGGCTGTGGAGACGCGTGCCCATCGGGAGATGGACCCGGCCCATTGCCCAGCACGAGACCAAAGGGAAGCACCGACCCAAGGCCTCCCGGGTGCAAAGCTGAGCCCTGGGGAAGGGGCTCACCAGGCGGGGAGAGGGGGGAGAACTGGCAACGAGCTGCTGGGGTTAATTGCTTTCTGTGCTGACAGGTTCCAGACGACCTGATGTCCTGCAGGAGGCCCCGGTCCACCTCCTCAACACCCACCTCTGTAACAGCAGCCGGTGGTACGCAGGGGCCATCCACAGCAACAACCTGTGTGCTGGCTACGCGTACGGGATCATCGACACCTGCCAGGTAGGAGGGTGCCCCCAGCCCGGACCCAGCAGCACAGCAGCCCTGTCACCGCCGCCACACACACCCTGGCACGGGCTCTGATGGGCTCCCCACCGCTGCTGGGGCTCGCCTCCCCTTCCCCAGAGGCAGGTCCTTGCCCAGTGTCTCCCCTGGTCCCAGAGGGCGGGACTCTGCCCAGAAAGCCCATCCCTGCTCTTGGCAGCCATAGGTCCAGATCCCAGTCCCAGAACATCCTTCTTCCACACATCCAGGAGCCCCCGTAGTGCTGACGGTGGCCACCAACACACCTCCATCCTCTCTCCTCTGCTGCAGGGGGACAGCGGTGGTCCCCTGGTGTGCAAAGACACAACTGCGGATTATTTCTGGTTGGTTGGGGTGACCAGCTGGGGGAAAGGCTGCGCCAGAGCCAAACAGCCCGGGGTCTACACCTCCACACAGCACTTCTACGACTGGATCCTGGTCCAGATGGGGCTGCGTCCAGCAGCAACGGCTACTCCAACACAACATGTGCCCTTCACTTACGCTCCTTCTCAAACCCCAAGGCCAATCCCAACACAATCGAGCCAGTTTTCACCATGTCCATTTTCACGCCCGAAGCTGGAGCAATTCTTTAATGTGCTGCAGGAGCTCCTGCAGGCCCTCAGGGGGAAAAACGTTTGAGTAGCAGGATGAAGAGGATCCAGCACAGGCTGCAGTGTCCCACGACCATCTCCTCTTGGGGCCATGCCTGCTGGTCCAAAGGCAGCCTCAGTGCCCAAGGCCTGCTCTGTCCTGCCACGCTCCTCTGAGCGCACGCAGATGCTGATGTTGACTTGGTTGTTGAAATAAAGTTACTGATGTTCACAGCTAACCATGCTTCAGTCCAATTCAGTCTGTGGAGCCAGGCAAGGACTTCCATGCCTGGCACCTGCAGGATGAGGCCGTGGGCAGAGAGTGGGGCACGAAGGGGGAGAGTCACCCAAAGGGCTGAACATGTGCCTGGTGGGAGAGGAGGGTAAGGGTGCAGTGGAAGAAGGGAACACAGGTCATGAGGGGCTAGAGGTCTCGGGGACAGCAGTTGGGAACACAAAGTGGCTTAGGCCGGCTACTGGTGGGATCCCTGAGAGAGAGTGTGTGTCTGTGTGTGCAATGCACCAGTGAACTTGAAACTGAGCTCTTTCATGACACAGGAGACACGGATCTAGAAAGACCCAAGATTTGCAGCAATGACTGCGCAATGAGCTTGACATCCAGCCACAGCTAATACATAACACTTAATTACTTAATTTCCATACTGCTATTTGAGGAATCTGTGCATGTGCTGTGCTTATGAATCTAGGGGTGAAGGTGTGTTCATGTTTCACTTGTAAACATTCCATCCTGATCACCTGGAAATGCAGAGAAGGACTGGAGTGTGTTCATGTTGATGTACGTGGTGGTTACATATACATCAGTGCTGGTAAAGGCATTGCTCTGTGTCAGTCTGTTTTGCCATTCACATTAGTTGTGGCCATCCGTGTGTGTGTTTGCATTTCTAGCTCTTTGGAATGCAGCAAGTCTCCTGCACATACCCATGGGAGAAGCAGCAGCCGTATCCATCGGGCTGGGACAGGACAAGCCACCTGATTCCGCTCTAGCAGACCTGAAAGGTGAAATCCCCTGTGCCCACAAGTCTGCTGGAGCTGGTGCTGCCCAACAGAATGGGGCAGGAGACCCAGAGCAGCTCTGCAGCAGAGACCCCAGGGTGGACAGAGGGGCAGCACTGTCCGGGCTGTGGCAGCAGCGGGGAGGGCTGGCGGTTGGACTCATGCTGTAGAGTCACTGCGCTGCGTTATAACAGAAGTGCAGGAAGGACACAAGCTCAAAGCTTTAGAAAAAAATTCTTTAGTGTTAGTTTGCTCCAGGAGGTACCGTTAAAGCATCTGGGCAGGACCCTGCCCTGCAGGTCCAGGAGCGGCTCAGCTCTCCTGGTGAGCTTTGCCTTGAAGGAGCGTGCAGTAACGAGCAACCATGTGGATACTCTCACCCTTTTCCTGACCAGGAGGTGCAGTGGCTCGGGCCAAGCCAAGGATGGATGCCCAGACAGTCTCCCCTGGAAAGGGCAGAGGCCCAGCTGCCCATCACCAGAGCTCTCGGGGGTGAGAAAAATCACTTTCCTCTGTGAAGGTAGCTCTAACCAGCCCCCGAAATCTAGAGCAAAGGGGAAAAACAAACTCAGGGTGTGGGGCTCAGGCAGATGGGGGCGTCTCTTCAGGGCAGCTCTCCTCTTGATCCGACAAATCCTCACTCTTCTTCTGCAGGTCAAAGCTCTGGAAAGGAGCAGGAGAAGGAGCTGCTGAGAAGCATGTGAGCAACAGCTACACTCTGCTGTGGTTCTTTCCAATTCGGCCTAGGGTAGTGTGGGCTCTTCAGAGGGTCAACACCTCACCCCTCCCAACCTAGACGCTGGCAGCACACAAACCTCATGGCGTAACCAGCATAAGGCAAATCTTTCCATGCCTGCAAAGGTTCAACCTTTGCCACAGGCTCTGCTTTCTCTGAGGCAAAAAAGTGCAGAGTCCTCATCACTTAGGAGGAGTGCAGGAAGGAGAGCCTTTCTTACCTCCAGTTCTCGCATGACCTCGTCCATGAAATCTCCCGAATTCTGTTTGTAAGCCACCGCCAGTTTGATCGCATCGTTGAAGAGCTGATGGGAAGGAGAATGCTTGTCACTCAAAGTAAGGGGCACTGGGTTCCTGTAACAGATGGAAACTGTTCCCACACCCCAAGAGAAAAATAAAACAAATCTGGCAACTACCTATAGCTACCAGGACCTCACAAGTAGCCCAACAGAGGCGCTAGCCCATTTTCTGCTCTCTATACCTACAGCAGTCCCCATGTCCTTGGACCATACAGGGGTGTCCTGGATGCTGAGCCAAATAGCTGTGTTTTACCTTCACTACGTTGGTGCCATCTGCAGCAGACACAAAGTAAAAGGGCAAACTGAACTTCCGGGCAAAATTGAAGCTTTTCTGGGTCACCTTCATGTCCGCTGAGGGCAAAAAAAGGAGAAGTGGTCAGAAAGACATCACTGTAGGGGGAATGCCACATATGCAGGAGGGGTGGAACAGATGGAGCCCGATTTAGCCGTCAGGGCCTCCTCACTGCAGCACAAGGCTGGCAGAGTCCTCCCTGAGAGCTATAGCGTTTTAAAAGCAGCAGCATCAGGAAACCATTGACAAGAAGATACAAAAAGAAAAGAGTTCTTGTTGGTTTATCCATGGTGCTTGACTAAATTATTGATGGATGCTGATGTGCTATAAACGAATAATGCTTTGCAGCTCAGAACATACCATTTGCCGTGCAGTAGCTATGAATGTTTTCCAGGCATGTCCCTATGCCTTTTCTGTCTCCACGTGACCTGGACACCGCTGCCAGAACTAGTTGTGCCTCTCTCTCCAGCTTGGCCTTTTTAACCAGAACTCCCCACTGCCCTTAATGCCATGTTACCTCTATTCCTGTGAGTCAGGGGCACGCTCACAGTGTACAAACTACTCCACTGTTACATATTTTTACTTAACAGACAGCTAGGTCCAGCTGCCCCAACCTCAGGAGGCCAGAGGCTTTTTTTCAGTTCTGGAACAAACCTACTGTGTATTTTCAGGAGGTGCTGACACAGCAGCAGCAGCTCAAAGTGGTGACAGACGGACACCCATGTGCCAGCTCAGGGGGATGACTCCAGATGATCTTCTCAAGGAAGCAACAGCTGAAGTAGCTCAGACTCCAGATGCTTCCCAGTGGGCACTGCCCAGGCAGCCGCTCCCCACCGCTTTGCAGGAAGCTGGATCGCCTCTCCTGCAGACTGGGCCTGCATTAAGAGCTCTGGGCTGGCCATTTCCTACTGCAGGCAGAATACAGCAAAGAAGGAAAGGCAGGGGACTCTCTTGGTGCAGTGTCCACTCACACAGAATGCAGGATTCATCAACCCAGAGGTTCTGTCTACACTACGGCCATCAACACCAAGCCCATTTGCCTCGGATCCCCTGTACCATCGTGCAACCAGCGGACTCAAGGCTGGATTGACACATCCTATAGGAAAGGCTTTTATTAACTCTAAACCACACCACTGAACCAAATGAACTTCCTCAGACTACAGAGGGAGCCCAGACACCTTACTCAGGTGCAGACACCTATTCATAGCTGCGATGATTTCTGCCATGAATGTCAGCAAGGAAGCCCACGTCTGACGCTGTACTTGGCAGAGAATAGCAGGAGAATGTGGTCCAAGGGGATGTGTTCTCTTGTGGATGCTGAGCAGAGAGCTGCTGCATTATGTGCTCTGACAGGGTGCCAGAGACAGATCACAACCCCCATGACAGCAGTAACGAATGCCAAGCTGGCATTCCTACGAGGAGGGAATCATCCAGTCACCTGCAGAGGAAGGTAAGAATTTGGCCAGCAGGTATATTTAGACACTTTAGCACAGAGGAGTCCCACAGAAACCTGCAGGCTGAATTAGCAAGGCACAGGCAGTTACTGACTGTATCAGGGGAAGCCACATAATAAGTTATGCTCTTTTTCCAGCAAGACATCCTGCAATTTTTGACTAGGTACTGCTCCAATCAGCTTTTGGGTTCTTGCTGGATGAAATGGTAAGGACAGAATTGGAAGGACATCACTTGCATAAACTTTAAATGGATCAAGTTTGTATTTTTAATTGCTAGTCAAGCAAGGTCTAGGACCTATAAGACAGCATGCAAGGTCAGTAGAGGACTCAGCTATTCCTGTGGTAAAATACAGCTCTGAGGGACTAATACTGAAGAACTCATCTGGACCTAATCGACGAATGACATTCTTTCTCAACTGGGTCAGAAGAGAATCACATTGCAATCCTGAGAGGTTGAAAGAAGAAGATATACTCACCATCAATTTTGTTGGCCACCACAATGCAAGGAATCTCTGGGCGGAATTCTCTCAGCTCTTTGTACCAGCTGTTTAAGTTCTTGTAGGTGACTTTCCGCTGCACATCAAACACCTTCCAAAAAAGAACCAGCTATTGTGGGGCCAACAGCAAGACAGCCCTGTATCAATCCACTGCACCAAGCACAAGTCAGAATCCAGAATTGTCCCAGGAGGACATCAACAAAGGAAAGTGGCCTTTGCTAGAAAGGAGGAAGGAGAAAAGCGAGAATACCCAGCAAGCCTTGAACATGCACCCAGTCTGTTTCTTTGCATGATGCAGGAAACAGTCCCTCATTTTCCTTTATGTTCTTATTTTGTATTATGACAAGCACTCTATCACCCGTGACAGTGAACAAGCACTGGGAATCACGGAATTGTCAGAGCCGGAAGGGACCTCTAGAGATCATCTCGTCCAACTCCCCTGCTAAAGCAGGGTTGCCCAGAGCACATCACTCAGGGCTGCATCCAGGCGGGTCTTGAAGATCTCCAGAGAAGGGGACTCCACACCCTCCCTGGGCAGCCTGTTCCAGGGCTCTGCCACCCTCACCGGAAAGAAGTTTTTCCTCATATTTGAATGGAACTTCCCATGTTCCAGCTTGTGCCCGTTGCCCCTTGTCCTGTTGCTGGGAACCACTGAAAAGAGTCTGGCTCCCTCCTCCTTCAACCCACCCTTTAGATACTTGGAAGCATTAATAAGGTCTCCCCTCAGCCTTTTCTTCTCCAGGCTAAAGAGCCCCAGCTCTCTCAGTCTTTCCTCATAAGGGAGATGCTCCAACCTCTCAATCATCTTTGTTGCCCTGCGCTGGACTCTCTTCTGCTCTGCTCTGCTTCTAATCTGTTCTGCTAAGCAGGGTCAGATGAGAGGCTTCTCTATTTTAACAATTAACAATTAAAATATCAATGAAGTTGACTGATGCTCACAAGTGATGAGAAACAGTGGAAAGTTAGAGCAACAGCACAAATCAAGGGACTGAAGCAGGTCGGGAGTCAGGAATCAAGACTGATTTGAGCTACTAAATGGGAAGCACAAAGTATAGGAAAATAGAAAGAGCAGAAGACCAGAGAAGAATGTCTTATGTGGTACGTCTGCAGAACATGTCAGAACAGTTTTGCGCTACATAATCCTCCAACAGTCACACCACAGAAAAAGGAATGCCCTCTCCCTCGCATCGCCTCCGACAGGACTGCTCCCAAATGAGCACATTCAGTTGCACATACCACCTTGCTGAAAACACAGTGTCAACAGTAAGGAAATTTAGAAGACAGCAAAGCCATGGAATATAGTAAGAAGGCTATCAGGAAAGACAGCAGAGAGCTAAACATACCCAACTACAGTGGTTTAATCTGGTGAGAGAAGAAAGAACGATATAGGAAAGTTTTTTAAACCACTGGAAGAGACAAGAAATAGAAGGCAGGGTAATCATAAAAAGTAACACACAGGCCAAGAGTCAGCCAGGACTGTTACTAGTCAAAATCCCAGCAGATCACAGCTGAGGCACCACCCTTACCATGATACAAGCATGAGCCTTATGGTAATAGGACGCATGCATGCTCTGGAACCTCTCCTGTCCAGCTGTGTCCCAGAAGTCTGCAAGACAAAAAACAAGCTTAGAATGACACAACTTCCCAAGTTCTGATTTCCTCGCAACTTGAACACAGGACACAAAGCCCAGTCCATCTACTCAGAGTCACAAATTAGCTTTCACCTTGCTCATCTGAAACATTCCAGGGCGAAGAGATTATGCGAAACAAGGACCTTTTCTTAGCTAGGCTTAGCTATGAGTCGTGCTGACACTGAACACCGCTGTCAACACCTTACCAAAAGAAAAGTCGTCGTGACATGACTTACACAAGACAGTAAGACAGAGCTAAAAGTCAAAAGGGCAAAGAGTGATAACAATGTTTGGTACTTTGTTACTAGAGTTGACAACACGAAACAAAACCTAAACGTCTTGAAACAACTTGGTTTCCGATAGAGCAATAAGTAGCCAGGCACCTGCCACGGGAAATGCTCCATCGCCTTTCGCTGCTCTTCCCAGGGGCACGACTCCTTCTAGAAGTACAACGGGCAAGTTACCCCGAGTCAGACAGGACCCAGTTCGTGGTGTCGTGAAGGACACCTGAGCAGGTATCAACATTTTAATGCCTTTTTCTCTTTGTGCGTCTCAGGTAGAGATCTCCCCCCCTCCTCTTACTGGATTTATTGACTAATACTTGTGTCTTAGTTGTTGTATAAACTTAGTTTCAACTAAGAACCACCAGATGCAGTTATACCTCTGTGAGCCAGACTGAGTCGTGCCGCTCCACCTAAAGACAAATAAGCCACTTTCCTTTGTGTTTACTTTGCACTGAAATTAGTTTCTGACTGGATACTGTATCAGACTTGCAGGATGGTGACTTCTCAAACTGCCCAAAATATACACAAGTAGTCATCAGAACGTATTTGCATTCATTTTGGGTAATTTTGCTTAGCTTCTAAAACTGCCTGATCCTTTTAATGTGTCATTTCAGAATCCTCACCTAGAAGGAAAAAAGAGGTGCCAGTGACCACGACATACTGGATGTCCCTAAATTAACTTCCCAACAATGTGGCAGCTCTCCTGAGAGAATGTGCCATGGCTTACTGAAAAACACTGCTGCTTTTATTACTAAATCCTCCAGATCTTGCCTGTCATACCCCATGTCACTCCACAACATAGGAATTTATCAACCTTAAAATCCTTGGGAAAAATAAGATTCACAGAGTAAAGAAATACACACTTTAATGCATTCCTAACTCTACCACCTGGAATTTGATGATGGCCACTAAGAAAAGCTCAGCAGAGTGAAAATTAAGCTAGCAAGGGAAGTGGTAATTCAGCACAATTTAAAGTCTTCAGATCAAACTGCCTGCCTTTACAAACTGCGCTTCATGACAGGTCTTCTCTGCAGGGCAGCTTGGATGACAGCATTGTGTTCATAAAAGGTGAGGACAGAAGACCCTGTGAATTCTTGCATAACATAGGCCAGATGAATTACTTAAACTAGAGCAAGCTACTTAATAATGCATGGTAAAAATAAGTCCCCAACATACGAACCCATACTTTTGCAAGTTGCTTTAATAGTAGTTTCACTTCCTGGTTAAAAAAAAATAAGCCACCTTATCTTTTATTTGAGTTTACCTAACATTAACTAGAGCCTGTTAAATATTTCTTGCTATGCTGAAGCCTCCTTTTGTGCCAGGTTCCTGTTCTCTGATGCTTTACCTTCTCCCTCAGACGTTACCCAGACTGAATCTCTCATCACCAGGCCCCTTTTTACCACCCTTCAGTTGTTCTGATGGCTCTTCTCTGAAACCTTGTCTTGGGTTTAAGTGGCAAGGTTTTTGCAGGGTGGGAGGCTGCAGGGGCGGCTTCTGTGAGAAGGCATCAGAAGGTGATCCTACATCAGGCAGAGCCAGTTTGTCAGCTCCAAGAAAGACCCATTTCTGGCCAAATCACATCCACTCTGCGATGGTGGTGAGAACATTTTTAAGGAGGGGTTCAACAACACTGTGCAGCAGCTGTAGAAAGGGGAGTGAGAAAATGTGAGAGAAACAACTCTGCAGACACCAAGGTCAGTGAAGAAGGAGGAGGTGTCCCAGGCCCCGGAGCAGAGATTCCCCTGCAGCCGTAGGGAAGGCCATGGTGAGGCAGGTGGTCCCCCCATGTCCAGGTGTCCTCCACCTGCAGGACAGTGGTGGAGCAGATGTCCACACTGGGGAGAGCCCCACACTGCAGCAGATAGATGTGCCCTGAAGGAGGCTACACCTCGTGGAGAGCCCACCCCAGAGCAGGCTCCTGACAAGAGCTGTGGCCTGTGGAGAGCAGCCCACGCAGGAGTAGGTTTGCTGGCAGGACCGGTGGCCATGGGAGACCCACGCTGGAGCAGTGCGTTCCTGAAGGGCTGTACCCTGTGGAAAGGATCCGTGCCAGAGAGGTTCGTGAAGGACTATCCCATGGGAGGGACCCCACGCTGGAGCAGAGGAAGAGTGTGAGGAGGAAGGAGCAGCAGAGGCAAAGCGTTATGAAACCCCATTACCCGCTCCCCTGCTCCGCTCAGGGGGAGGAGGAGGGAGCAGAAGATGCAGGAGTGCAGTTCAGCCTGGGAAAAAAGGGGGATGATGGAGAGGAGGTGGCTTTAGTTTTGTTTTACTTCTCACTATCCCTCTCTGTTACAATTAATTGTCAGTAAATTATATTAATTTCCCCATGTTGAGTCTGTTTTGCCCATGATGGAAACTGGTAAGTAACATCCCTGTCCTTACCTCAACCCACCAGCTTTTTCATCATATTTTCTCCTGCCGTCCTGTTGAGAAGGGGGAGTGACAGAGTGGCCTGGTGGGCATCTAGTGGTCAGCCAAGGTCAACCCACCACAAACCTCCACCAATTTTCAATGCTTTTCTTGAATCACAGAAATAAGAATTAGACACAGTCTTGCTGTAGTAGTTTTAAAAAGGAGTCTTAGTTAATGATTCAAATGTTAATGTTAGTTAATGTTTCAAATTTGGGATAGCTATAAAATCTCTGAAATTAATATTCTGATTTTATATCCAAATATTACCACAGCTGTTTGGAATACATCCCTCTTTTGAAGCTTATAATCAGCTAAGCACTGTTCATTCTCTTTCTTGCCTCCCAGGACGGTTTCTAATTCTCCTTATGAACTTATATGGAACCATATTAAAAACCATCCCAGTTTATCTGCATTAGTTTATTATTGAAACCATTGTTACTAATCAGGTTAGGAACAATGCAACCAGCAAAACAGGTGGATGATGTTTTGCTATTTTACAGATAATAGTTGTTTAAGAATTGCAGGATTTCCTCACTCAGTGGTGATGTATACTGATAGAATTCTGATGAAGAACCATCTCTGTATTTGTAAAACGTATTTCAAACATGAACCAACTGAACAGGATTTACAGAATCACAGAATCATAGAACGGTTAGAGTTGGAAGGGACCTTAAAGATCATCTAGTTCCAACCCTCCTGCCATGGGCAGGGACACCTCCACTAGAGCGGGTTGCTCCAAGCCCCATCCAGCCTGGCCTTAAACACTTCCAGGGATGGGGCATCATTTAGAAGAGCCATAAAGAATGACAAAGGATCTAGAATTCATGCCCTATGAGAAAAGGCAGAATAAAGTGAGGTTGTTTACCCTAAAAGAGAGAAGAAATAGAATCACAAAATGGTTTGGGTTGAAGGGAACTTAAAGCCCCCCCAGTGCCACTCCCTGCCCTGGGCAGGGACACCTCCCACCAGAGCAGGTTGCTCCAAGCCCCCTCCAACCTGGCCTTGAACCCCTCCAGGGATGGGACAGCCACAGCTTCTCTGGGCAACCTGGGCCAGTGGTACCTGAGTGTCACCACCCTCAATATAAAACATTTCTTCCTGATGCCCAATCTGAACCTACCTTCTTTCAGTTTAAAACTGTTGCCCCTTGACCTGTTGCCCCTTGACCTGTCACTGTAGGCCCTGGTAAAAACTCTTTCTCCACTTTTCTTACAAGCCCCCTTCATATATCAAAAGGTCGCAGTAAGGTCTCCCCGGAGCCTTCTCTTCTCCAGGCTGAACAACCCCAACTCTCTTAGCCTGTCCTCACAGCAGAGGTGCTCCAGCCCTCGGATAATTTTTGTGAATCTGCTCTAAAAGGTCTGTGTCTGTCTTGTACCAGGGATCCCAGAGCTGGATGCAGCACTTCAGGTGGGGTCTCCAGCAGAGCAGAGGGGAAGAATCGCCTCGACCTGCTGGCCGTGCTTCTTTTTACGCAGTCCAGGATCAATTGGCTTCCTGGGCTGCAAGAGCGTATTGACAGCTCATCTCCAGATTTTCATTCACCGATAAAGGAGAAAGGTAACAGTGTTCAAACACGTAGAAAGCTGGTGCAAACTGAAACAGAAAATAGAAGGATTAACCATGACAGGGACGTATATCTCAACCTTGGAGGGGAGGAAAGAAAACAAAGAATTGCCCAATTAGCGGACGTGGGCCTCAGCCCTGAAAGAACACTTCGCAGGCTAACAGGAACATCCCGACTGATAACAGGAGAGATAACAAGAAGCTTTACGACCCCTGTCAGACCACTCAGAAGACAAACGGAACATCCTGATCAATTACAGGAAGACAGCAAGAGGCTTTACGGCCTCTATCAGCGAAACAATCGATGGGAACCGGCTCAGTGACTGTGGAACTTACTCCCTGAAACGCCCCCCCAAAGAAAAACATCAGGAGAAGATACGCACATGCCTGGAGGAGGAGACTTATTATAATGAGGCCCCGGAAATAATTAACATAGTCACACCTATGCTTAGAACTAATTGTATTAGTCCATCCCATAGTTTGTATATGTATGATTTACCTTATAAATAACTACGGGTTCAGCCTAAGGGTGTGCAAGTTTGGAGGAGAAATCCCCCTTGCACCCGGCGCCGCAATAAACATACCTGCTTTATAACTCTCTGCGAGTTGTAGGGTTTGTTTCCACGCATCAATTTGGCGACCCAGATGGGACCCCCTCTGTCCGGCTGCGGGACCTGCTGAGGACGGGACTCCTCTGGGTACCCCCGAGATTTCTCGGACGGACTCCCCCACTCATCCAGATCACCGCGGGGACAGACAAGGACCATCTATTGCGGACCAGGTATGTTTAGAGTTTTCTTAGGGGGGGACTTGTAAGTTGTAAGGAGACGTCCTACGCGTGGTAAAGAGTCGGCGTACTCGCCCCGGGGTATGCTCAAGCTTGGGCTAACGGTTGGGTTATGCTTGTGTGGGATCCCTCGGTTTTGGTTTTTGTGTCAGTGTGTGGAATTGTAATACTGTTTGTTACTTGTTGTATTTGTCATAAGGCACCACGACCGTGTTATTGTCTAATATAAGGTGGAAATTACTGTATGAGTGAAATGAGTGATTGAGACGCGGCACTGCTGTGGAGCGAGTGCGGAGTTCCGATCCGCGGTTCCGTGTTCTCCGCGAGGAGAGTGGCCGGAGACGAACGAAGCGTATGACAGACTGTAAAGAAACATTGTGTGAACCTAATATTGAGACTATTAAGTGGCAGTGTCTTGGACATTCGGATAACGTTTGTGATCCTACTTTTATCTTAAAGTGTTTTGCTTGTAATACGGAGGTTTGGGTAGATCAGGAAGACAATTTTTGGTGTCCACAGTGTGGTAGCTGGACTGAGTGGGAAAAGATCGAGTGGGCGGGAGAGTTGAAAGAAGTAATCTGTGGAGACATAGCCTACCCCTGGAGATAAAGGTAGCGACAGGGATATAGTTGTGCCATTTCCCGGGAGGGAAACAGGAATAACACCCAGGTGACACACGGAGATCAGGGTCACCTCTTAACCAAGGGTTAAGACATAAATGGGCAATAATCAAGGAGGCGGGATACTGAAAAAAAGTCCCCTAGGATGTATTTTAGCACACTGGAAGGAGATCGGAGGCCCACCAGGTGGCAGCGTGGACAAGAAAACCTTAATTAAATATTGTAATCAATGGTGGCCCCTTTACAAGCTAGATGATCAGGAGAAATGGACCTTTAATGGGACCCTTAATTACAATACTATATCACAATTAATGCTATTCCTTAGAAGGGAAGGAAAGTGGGATGAAGTCACATATGCGGACATGTTTTTCACCCTTCGGAACCACCCGGAGTACCAACGGGACTGCAGGCTATTACCTCCACAAGACCTGATGGTATTAGCCTTAGAGAAAGAAAAAAGGAAAGAAATGAAGGCAAATATAAAAAGATGTTGTTCGGCCTGTAGCATAGGGCAGAGATGCACAAAGCCTGGAAAGATTCGGGGTTTTGGAGAAGAGGATTTACTTGAAACTTACTTACTGCCGGTTAAGGTAATGGGAGACGAAAATGTTTCCCAAGGAGATAGAGAAACTGATTCCGGAACCCCACCTGATAGCCCGGTATTGTCCCGTACCCGAAAGGGAACAGGGCGAGCATTGATTCAGGCACCCTTAAGGGAAGCCGTGGGTCCGGAAGGACCTATATTGATAAAAGTCCCTTTTTCCTCATTTGATTTAGAAACCTGGAAAAACGTGGCGAAGAATTATCGGAATGATCCCGTAGGGGTCACTAAACATTTTCAGTTTCTGGTAAAGCAGCACAATCCTGACTGGGGTGATATCCAGTTATTATTAGATCACCTGACAGAAACCGAGAAACAACTGGTTTTGAAAGCTGCTCAAGATATAGCCACGGACCACCTGAGAGATTCAGGAAGAGACATTAAAGAATATTTCCCCTTGCAGGACCCTCATTGGGACCCAAATAGGAACATTCACTTGGAAGCATTACACAGTTATAGAGACTGGGTTATAAGGGGGATGGAGAGAGCTATCCCGAAAGCCATTAACTGGTCAGTGCTATACGCTGTAAGACAAGGGCCGAAGGAGACTCCCTCGGAGTTCTTGGATAAATTACAAGATGCAATGAGACACTACACCCCCTTGGACCCTGGATCAGAGATAGGAAACCAGCAGTTAGTATCCCTCTTTATAGGGCAGTCCGCTAGTGATATCCGGAGGAAGCTGCAAAAACTAAGAACAACTGAAAGTAGAAATCTAGAGACTCTGTTAGATGAGGCATGGAGAGTATTTAGCAACCGAGAAGAAGAGGATAGGAGAAAGGACAAACAGGCACTGGTAGCAGCACTACAAGAGGAGGGGGGAATAAGAAATGGGAACTTTAGGAAACCATTAGAAAGAGATCAATGCGCATGATGTAAGCAGAAAGGACACTGGAAGAATGAGTGTCCAAAGAAATGAAAAGAAAAAATTCAGGCCCATTTTAAAAGAGATTGGCGGGGACCTGGGGAATCTACCCTAGCGGATCCACTGGTTACTCTAAGGCTAGGGAAAAAGCAAAAGGAAATAGAATTTTTGGTAGATACAGGAGCAACGTTCTCAGTCTTGAATCAAGCCCTGACCCCTATTGATACTGATTTTGTAACAGTAAAGGGAGCCACTGGCCAGAGTGAAAAGGCATATTTTCTCAAACCTCTTAGGTTCAAATTGAGAAAACAATTGGGGATACACAAATTCTTATATATGCCAAGCTCCCCGAAACCCCTGCTAGGGCAAGATGTATTAGAACAATTGGGAGCAGAAATTAAATTCGAAAAAGGAAAAATTGAACTTCGGATAAGAGAAGATCAACTAATTGAAGTACTAAGTTTGGCCCTGATAGGAACTCCCATTACTCCAGGAGTACCTGAGGAGATTAAAGACCAAATTTATCTGGGGGTATGGGCCTCGGGAGTGCCGGGGAGAGCAAAAAGTGCTTCCCCAATAGTGATAAAACCTCAACAAGGAGCACGACCGGTGAGAGTCAAACAGTATCCCCTCAGGATAGAGGATAGGAAGGGGATCTAACAAATTATAGACCAGTTCATCGAGTATGGGCTGCTGAAAGAATGTGAATCAGAGTATAACACTCCAATATTACCTGTTAAGAAGCCGGATGGTAGCTATCGCATAGTACAGGATCTCAGGGCTATCAACAAAATTGTTGAGGATTTACATCCGGTAGTAGCAAATCCATACACTCTCCTAACTCAATTGGTACCTGAATTGGCATGGTTTACCGTCTTGGACCTAAAGGATGCCTTTTTCTGCTTGCCTCTGAGCCCAGAGAGCCAACTTTTATTTGCATTCGAATGGGGAAACCCAGAATCTGGAAGGAAAACACAGCTTACATGGACTGTGCTACCACAGGGCTTTAAAAATAGCCCAACACTTTTTGGAAATCAGCTAGCCAAAGATTTAGAACAGTGGGAACGCCCGCCTGGGACAGGAGTGGTATTGCAGTATGTGGACGATATGTTACTCGCCACTGACACCAGAGAAACATGCCTAGAATGGACTGTGAGCCTGCTAAATTTCCTTGGACTTAATGGCTATAAAGTTTCTCCACAGAAAGCACAGATAGCCCAGCAGCAAGTGACCTATCTGGGATATGAAATAACCGCAGGCCAACGGACACTCGGGAAGGAGAGGAAAGAGGCCATTTGCCAGACACCTCGACCACAGACGTCTAAGGAACTTCGGACCTTTCTAGGGATGACAGGATGGTGTCGTCTCTGGATATATAACTACGGACTCTTGGTAAAGCCGCTATACGAGTTATTAAAATCTAACTCAAAGAATATTGTGTGGAACAAGGAAGCGGACAGAGCCTTCCATCAGTTAAAAAAGAGGTTAATGGAAGCACCTGCCCTGGGATTACCCGATACTACTAAACCTTTCTGGTTGTTTTCCTAAGAAAAGCAAGAAATGGCCTTAGGAGTCCTGGCTCAGAATCTGGGACCCTATCGGAGGGCGGTGGCATACTTCTCTAAACAGCTCGACGGAGTAAGTAAAGGGTGGCCTAGCTGTCTCCGAGCAGTGGCAGCAGTGGCAATAAACATCCAAGAGGCCCGTAAGTTCACCCTAGGCCAGAAAATCACAGTTATGGTTTCACACACCGTCTCAGCAGTACTGGAAGTAAAAGGAGGGCATTGGCTTTCACCTCAGAGGTTTCTCAAGTACCAGGCTATCCTGATAGAGCAAGATGATGTAGAATTAAGAGTAACTAATATTGTCAATCCAGCCTCTTTCCTCAGCGGAACTGCAGGAGAATCAGTGACCCATGACTGCTTGGAAACAATCGAGGCGGTGTACTCCAGTCGACCAGATCTGAAAGAGGAACCATTGGAAGATGCAGAGGATTCCTGGTTCACCGACGGGAGCAGCTTCATTCAACAGGGAATACGCAAAGCTGGCTATGCGGTAACCACCACAGAGAAGGTAATAGAGTCCAAAGCCCTGGCCCCAAATACATCAGCCCAAAAGGCTGAGATAATAGCACTAACCCGAGCGCTGGAACTAGCCAAAGGAAAACCCTTTAGTGACAAGGGGAACAAGATTCCATAGCTTTGTAAGGTGGCTTATACCATCCCTGGGTGTTAGTGAATTGGAGAAAGCAATTGTAAACATATCAGCTACTATAGAAGCACTTGAGAAATCTACAATCGATGCTATACAGGCACTTCAACAAGAAGTCCAGTCATTAGCAAATGTGGTTGGACAAAATAGAACGGCATTAGATTTATTAACTTGGAAAGAGGGAGGCTTATGCGCAGTGATTAATCAGAGCTGTTGCTCATATGTAAACCAAAGCGGAAGGATAGAGAAAGACTTACAAAATCTCATAGCTAAAACTCAGATTTTGCATCAGACCGCGCAAGATGATACCACATTTGGGTTCTCAGACTTTTGGGAAAAGTTAACCACATGGTTACCTAACCTGGCATGGCTTAGACAACTGTTTATCCTTTTAGTAGCAATACTCATGTTAGGAATTTTAGTATGTGTATTAGCTAGATGTTTTATGTGTTGTACCATGGGGGCCAAAGACGAATACATTCAATGGAAGAAGCATCAGCTCTGGGAACGAGTGGAATCAGGGAAGTATTTTAGAAATCAGATGGAGAAGGAAAGTGTGTTATAGGCAATTGTAAAAGAATTTACAAATGAATAAAGAAAAGGGGGGATTGAAACAGAAAATAGAAGGATTAACCATGACAGGGACGTATATCTCAACCTTGGAGGGGAAGAAAGAAAACAAAGAATTGCCCAATTAGCGGACGTGGGCCTCAGCCCTGAAAGAACACTTCGCAGGCTAACAGGAACATCCCGACCGATAACAGGAGAGATAACAAGAAGCTTTACGACCCCTGTCAGACCACTCAGAAGACAAACGGAACATCCTGATCAATTACAGGAAGATAGCAAGAGGCTTTACGGCCTCTATCAGCAAAACAATCGATGGGAACCGGCTCAGTGACTGTGGAACTTACTCCCTGAAACGCCCCCCCAAAGAAAAACATCAGGAGAAGATACGCACATGCCTGGAGGAGGAGACTTATTATAATGAGGCCCCGGAAATAATTAACATAGTCACACCTATGCTTAGAACTAATTGTATTAGTCCATCCCATAGTTTGCATATGTATGATTTACCTTATAAATAACTACGGGTTCAGCCTAAGGGTGTGCAAGTTAGGAGGAGAAATCCCCCTTGCACCCGGCGCCGCAATAAACATACCTGCTTTATAACTCTCTGCGAGTTGTAGGGTTTGTTTCCGCGCGTCAAAACAGGAAGGGAAAAAACGTGTTTAGTGTCCAGGAAACACAGGAAATAACTGGTCTACCTTGAATAAAGAAGTATCAAGAAAGACTTTCTAGCAGTAAGAACCTCGATACGTTGCAATAGATGGCCTAAGCAGTCTTTGCCACTGGAAGTCTTTAAATACATTATATCTATCCATATCAATGAAGAGTATCATTAAGTAACGAGTTTCTCCGGTGCAGAGCTGTGCAAGACGACCTCTCCCAGTCCCCTCCTGAGCTGCAGCACTCTGAAAACACAGAAACAGCAGCCACACAGGCAGCAGTGCAGAGCCTCAACTCAAACCACAGAACAAAACAACGCTTTTCTTGAACTTCCACCCGTGACACGGGGTGACCGGTGCCGCGCCGGCAGCGCCCGCCCCACTTACCCACGAGGACCGCCTGCCCGTCCACCCGAGCGCGGTGCTTGTAGAGGGTCAGGGCGAAGGTGGAGAGCTGCTGGGGGCGGCTGCCACCGCGTTAAGGAGCCGTCGGAGCAAAACGTCCCCCCCCGACGCCGCAGCGACCGCCGCCGCCGCCCGGCACCCGCTCCCCCGTGGGGCCCCGCGCGGTTCCCGGGGCCGGGCCTCCCTCCCGTCGGGCCGGGCCGCCCCCCGCGGAGGGCGCAGCACAAGGATACAAGCCGTCGAGGAGGAACCTCTCCAGCAGCCTGCGGACAGACAGCGCACACGCGTTAGGCCGCGGCACTGAGCCGCCCCCCCGCCGCTCCGCTCCGCTCCCCTCCCCGCGGGAACCGGCCGGGCGGTCACGCACTTGGACTTGCCCACGGCGCTGTCGCCCAGGCAGATGATCTTCACCGTCTCCTCAGCGCCGGCCGCGGCCTCACCCTGGGCCTGTTCCTCCGCCGCCGCATCCGCCATGACACCGCCTCCGCGTCCCCGCTGCTACGCGACACGGCGGGGCCTGACCCGGGCCCCGCCTCCCTCGGGCCCCGCCTCCCCTCAGGCCTCGCCTCCCTCGGGCCCCGCCTCGCCTCAGGCCCCGCCTCCTTCGGGCCCCGCCTCCCCTCAGGCCCCGCCCTTCCCTCACGTTCCGTCTGTGCGTCACCGCACGCTGTGCTCTGCCCTGCCCGCTCCCCTTGTTAGTGCGTCACTCCCGCGACGTTGCGCCTCACATGACGTTACCAGCGCGACGCTGCCTGGCGGCGGCGGGCGCCATGGCGGCGGCGGGGCGCGGCGGGCGGCCGCTGCAGCTGACGTTGGCGCTGCTGAAGCCGGACGCCGTGGCCCACCCGCTGGTGCTGGAGGTGAGGCCTGGTCGCACCGCGCCGCTGGCGCCGCCCGGCCTGGCCTGGCCTGGCCTGGTCTGCCGGTCCGTCCCGGGCGTCCTGCGGGTGCGTGCCGCCCGCCCAGCCGCTCCCCTCTGCCCGCAGGCCGTGCACGAAACCATCCTCAGCAACCGGTTCCTCATCGTGCGCGCCAAGGAGCTGCGCTGCGGACGGGAGGAGAGCCGCCGCTTCTACCGGGAGCACGCCGGTAGGCGGGCCGGGGCTCCCACCGGGCAGCAGACCGGCAGCACAGCGGCCTCGGCCGGCGGACAGGGCCGGTGCCGGCGGAGCCGGGCTGTGTGACTCGGGCCCTTTCTCCCGCAGGGCGATTCTTCTATCAGCGGCTGGTGGAGTTCATGGCCAGGTACCCGCCACGCCCGCAGCCCGGCTGCGCGGGGCAGGGGGAGGAAGCTTCGCAAGTGGAGCCTCGCCTGGCCTGAGCGATGCTTCCCCACCTGGAGGGGTCCCTCTCGGCGAGGGATGCATCTCACTGGGAGCTGGTGCTTGTAGTGTACCGAGGGAGAAGGCTCTGGGCTCGAGGGTGGAGAAATGTCAGGAACCAACTCTGCTGTGACAACAGTAGTACTTGGTGGGTGGCATCCCCAAAGGTTGTGGGTACCGTCACTAGGAGGAGGTCATTTGTGCAAATGTTTTGCTTCTGAGCCACGGTCTCAGTGTCTAGTGTCATGGTAGGTCTGTATCCCCTCCCAGAAAGCACTGTATGGCAGTTGCACTTCCTTGCTTCTTTGCACTTGCTGTATTTATAAGAATGAAAGAGCTATATCCTTATGTAACCTTATCTACTTCTGCTTTTCACTGGTCCTTTTCTCAGTGGCCCTATGTGGGCTTATATCTTGGCCCATGAGAATGCTGTTTCCCTCTGGAGATCCCTGATGGGACCCACCAAAGTATTCCGAGCCCGAAACAGCGTCCCAGACTCCATCCGAGGAGCTTATGGCCTCACTGACACCAGGAATACCACTCATGGCTCAGGTAGACCTGTCCTTGGATAAGTGTTGGGCAAAGACTTAGAGCTCAGGGAGGCGTGAATGATGGTATTTTGTCTGCCTTTGTCTGCCTTCCTTCTGGGAGTCAAAGTTCATGATTTGCTCACTTCTGCAGGCTCCACTCACACTTCTCCTGGTGTGACTGAGCCTGGTGCTTTTCTTTATGGCTTCTGTCCTTCCCTTTGGAACACAGCACATATTTGTGGTGGCAGACTGGCATCTCTCATCTTCTTTTCCTCTGTTGTCTAACAGATTCACCAGCATCAGCCAGCAGAGAAATTGCATTTTTCTTCCCAGAGTTCAACGAAGAGCTCTGGTACCAGCAGGAAGAGCCACGTCTGCGCTGCGGGCAGGTGTATTACAACGCAGAGGAGCGTGTCCACTGCCTTGTTGGGGATGAAGGAAAAGAGCTGCTCTGAGTTACCTGGGGGTACGGTTTACTGACTGTTGGGGTCAGCCCCATAGCAAGACATAGAGCCAGGGTATGTTTTTAGGAGTGTGGGGGTGGGAAAGACCTCACGGACATTATGTTGTGCTACCTAGGATCATGTTATTCATGCAGCATACAGGTGCTGGGGCATTTTTGGAAAAACTTCTCAAGCAGCAGTACTCCCACCTGATACGAAGGTCTGACCTTACAGTTCACTGATCCCTCGTGTTTATTTGGGTGTGAGCGGTACAGGGGAGTTTGTCAATGGGCTAGTGGAAAGGAGGTTGATGGTTCCAGGTAGGATATGATTGGTTTTGCTGATAGTAGGCCTCAGATTCTTAATATTTGTTCTGTTCCCACAGCCCCTTAAGGAGAAAAGAGCGGGGAAAAGAATATGAGAAAATGCAGCAGTAAGCAGGGCAATATTAACTCTGCCATCCCGCAGGGATTCTCACCTGCTGGCAGGACCCGGGCTCACCACTGATAGAGGATTACACCAGGACACAGACTGGAAAAATGCAGCGAGCACAGAACTTGCAGATAGTCCTCCCATCATTTTTTCCCTGCAGAATGTTTTCCAGACCTTCTTAGGCCTGCAGTCACAACTGGAGTTATGTCAGAGAGCCCCCCTGTAAATTACAGTGCGGTATCACCAGGTGTCTATTGTCTCTGCACCTGAAATGTTGCTTGTGGGGGCTCAGGTCCAGGGGTGAGTTGCTTTAACAGAGCCTGTTAGAAGTGTATAAATGAGAATGTGGCATGTGCCTCTAGGAGAACACAACACAAACGAAGCATCCAGTATGGAAAAATAACTAGTAGTTGCCATCTTGCACCGTGGTTAGTCTCTATTTCTGATAGGAAGCCTTTTCTTTGAAAAAAAAATAAATTCCAAATGTCTTGGAATTTTTATCCTAGGCAAAGGGACCCGTTTTTCTTTGCAGTTAGAAGGGAATGAACGGATTCTGCCCCTTTTGTTCGAAATGAAGAGAGCTGTTGTATTCCTCTCTCAGCTCTCTGATGAGAGTGATGATGTTTGTAGGCCCACATATGGAAGGAGAGCTGAATTCTGTGGGCTTTATTTCATATTTATTTGACAGTTCTCGTATGCCCTTGTGGGCTCCTGTTGCCCCACAAGATGCACTTCTACATGACATGTTTTCAGTAAAGCACTTCTGCTACACGACGTGTTTTCAGTTAAACAATTGGGAATGGTCAAAAGGCAGCTGAACGTTAGGAATGATGATAAAAGGGACTGAGAACACACTGCAGAGACTCGCGCATATTGTCACCTATTGTCATCCCAGCCTTCTGATACCTGGCATTGCCACACTTCAGCACATAATAACTTGGTTTCTTGGCTGTTTCATCACTTTTTTCTGTTGTTTTACTGACAGGTTTGAAGAATGTATGAACTGGGAAGGTGCCTCTTCCTGCACAGAAGACACATGGACATGTCCAGTCCACAGCTTGGTGCAAGCCTGGCAGTTTGATGGTTGGCACGGTAGAAAGGCTGACTGAGGACGTGGTTGTTACCCTCACAGTCCAAGACTGCAATTTAATACCGTGGTACTTCCAGTACTAAGGTGGATTGAATCTTTGGCACACAGTCTTCCCTGAACAGTATTGCTTCTATTTTGCCTGAGATTTTATTCTGTGGCTTCTTTCTCAGGCATCTCTGTCTTTACTGTTGAAAACATCAGGCCTGGTATAAGACAAACGCCGTGAATTCTTTGTCATCTTATGACTTCCTTCTATTTAGCACTGTAAAATAAGATGCGTCTTTATAAGATGCACTTAAATCAAAGAGACATATCTTGTCTTTATTGTCATTAGCATTTCACTTCTCCACAGTCTTGGGGACACCAGCTACTGAAAAAGGGGTAGATGAAATGCAGAAAGGGAAATACTAAATAGCAGCAGAGCCCCTGAGGTGGGTGTAGTCTGAACTAAAGCCATGCTGGGAGGAAGGAGAGCACTGACCTGTCACTCATGTAGCCACGTGCTGCCCCGTGTATCTTCTGTAGCTACACCCTGGAGTCCTCACCTGTGATGTACAGGCTCCCTCACAGGTGCCACATGTACCTGAGCCACACAAAGCTGGGTGCTGGAAGGGACCTCTAGAGATTGTCTAGTCCAAAATCCCTGCCTCGAAGGAGCGTTGCCTCAAGCAAGTCGCTCAGGACCTTGTTTTATCACCCTTACAGGAAAAAAAAAAAAAAAAGTTTAAGTGAAATTTGTAGTATTTCAGTTTGTGCCTGTTTTCTCTTGTCTGTTCACTGGATACCACTGGTTTTCTTCACTGCCTCACGTCAGGTATTTATGCACCTTGATAAACCCCTCAGCCTCCTCGATGCTGAACAGTCCCAGCTCTCAGCTTCTCCTCACATCTCAAATGCTTAAATCTCTTAATCATATTCACACTTCACTCCAGTTCTGCTGTCTCTGTGGCCTCTTCTGGCCCCACTCCAGCAGGTCCATGTCCTTCTGATGTTGGTGGCCCCAGAGCTGGAGGCAGCACTGGGGGGGGGGTCTCCCCAGAGCGGAGCAGAGGGCCAGAATCCTACCCCTCGCCCTGCTGGCCACGCTACTGGGGATGCAGCACAGGGTGCGCGGGGCTTTCTGGGCTGCCAGTGCACGTTTCCAGCTCATGGCCAGCTTTCCCCTTCCCTCCCAGCCCCCCAAGCCCTTCTTGGCAGGGCTGCTCCCCATCCCTCCGTCCCCAGCCTGGGCTGACACTAAACATCAACCTGTTTCCCATGCACCCACCCCACAGATGGGTGAGGAACCCATAGCTCCCGGTAAAAGCTAGGGATATCAAACTGCCCCTCATGCCTATAGCAGTCTCTGCCTGTGGCTGTAGCATACATACCTGCTGTAGATCCACTGCCTCGGAGCAGAGCAAGAGTTTGTGCAAGAAGCACAATCGATGGCGCAGCTGATATTACAAATGGCTGTGGAACTTCAGCTTTGCATTTCATCTTTCAGTAACTTATGGTTTCCATAAAACTTACTGTTATTCAGGTATTTCATATTGACTGCTGAAGTACTGCTGTATTATTTACCTTTTTCTCCTTTTAATACTTCAACAATTTTTTGTGTATTTTTTCACCTAGAGTGGGAATAGTTCAAAGATGGGAAGTCTACATAGAACAAAGATGTTCTTTCTCTGTGTCTCATTCAACTTCTGCCCTATGATGCAATTGATGACAGCAGCTGTAAACAGCTTCGAAATTATTGCCCCAGCGACTGCCTCAAACTTTTAATAGCCCACTTTGTGCCTCGTTTACAAGTCTCACAAGAATGTGCTGGGGAGGGAGTGAGGCGCTCAAGGCTTTTAGTCACTGACGCTGAAACCCTGGTGGCATCTTCTCAGTGGGGAGAAGCCTGTGGGGAACGGGCATTAAGCAGACACCGAAAACAAGAAAACTTCTTCCTCAAACTTCAGCCTTCTCTTTAAAGCATCTCGTTTGAAGCGCACTGATTGGCCGCTGGGGCAGAGCTGCTGCCCAAGGCCCGGGAGCGCTGGCTCGGTGCTGCAGGAGGATAGGGCTGGCCGTGGAAAGGGGCAGGGATGGAGACAGGGCCGGTACTGTTCAGGAGGCACGGGGCAGCCATCACTAGACAAAAGCACTGCTCGGTGGAGACAGGAAAGACCTTCCTCATCGCTTTCTGAGTACAGGTTGGCCAGAAAGAAAACTTGACCCCGGGGCTGGTGCCAGGACCCCACTTTCCATTTTCTTGGACTCTCTGTAGGTGTCAGACCTGTCCCCAAACCCTGCAGTGCAGGGATGGGTGACACCACAGGGTAAGAAGTCACTTCAGGTTGTGTGATCATGGTGTTCGAGTTTGTGCACGCTCGTAGCCCATGACAAACACAAGTGAATCCAGTCAGCTTTGGCCAGTTTTATAGTTGGGTCGTAGAGGTGCAACCCTCATTGCCTTTCTTTTTTTCTAAAATATGAACACAAGCAGTCAGTTAAACTGGATAAAAGCTTTGAGACAGCAATTTTCTTCAGCCAAAAAAAAATCTCCTTATCAAGGGTTAGGAAAAAAAAAAGTCAGACAACAATCCATTACCGTTCTCACAAGATGCAGTGTGAGGCTTTTGTCCTGTCTTGGGTGGGCCAAACTGGAAATGCCAAATTCTGCTTATTCTTTTTTCTTGCCTGGCAGGTAACAGGCAACTACAGCAACCTATCTAAAAAAACAAATAAAATAAAATGAAATCCCAAAGGAAACTTTTTCCCTGAGAAAATCAATGGGAAAAAACCTGAAATATTGTTCTTACAAAACCTGATGAGATTTTAATTCCAGAAATCAGACTTGTGCTGGTGGAAAGGAGTCCCTGGTCCCAGCCCTGCTCAGAGTAGGACCCATTAGCAAAGGCTGCTCGGGGCTGTGGCCAGGCGAGTGCTGGGTGTCTTCAAGGACAGAGAGTCCGTGGCCTCTCAGGACTGATCCGGTGCCTGAAGGAGTTTCCCTGACATCCAGTGAGGATGTCTCCTGTCACAGCTTGTGCCAGTTGCATCTTCCTGTCACCATGAAACTGTGAGAAAAGTCCATTCCCACCATCTCTCCCCACTCCCATCAGGTAGCTCCGGACACCAGGAAGGTCTCCCTTTCGCCTTCTCCTTTCTGGGCTGAACAAAGTGGTGTCAGCCTCTCCTTGGCCTCTTCTGGGACCTCCACCAGTATGACAACATCTGGCTGGTACCAGGGAGTTGAAAGCTGAGGACACTCGACCATATTGATGTCATAGTAAAACAGTGTTTTGCTATAATCTCTGTTAAGTAAGTCTGAGTGATACATTTCTGAGTGGCATTTATAAGAAAATCATGCAGAATCTTGCCCATGGAGATTTTTTTAAAAGGAATCATAGAATGGTTAGAGTTCGAAGGGACCTTAAAGATCATCTAGTTCCAACCCGCCCCCTGCCATGGGCCGGGACACCTCCCACTAGAGCAGATTGCTCAGGATGTTCAAAGGAAAAAGAGAACACACAAGTCTGAGCTACTGTTTGTATGAAATCTGTCCGAACTACTGTTTGGGTGATGTCTGCAGTGGACAGTGGTTTTAGCACCATCCAAACTGCATCAGTGATAGTCAAAAATCACTGAGGGAAAAACAGCACAAGCCTGTTGCAGCCAGCAGGGAGAGAGGTTGCTGCTAACAAACCACCCAGCTCCTGCGCCAGATCTGGCCACAGAAAGCCAGGGAAAATGAGGTTCCCAGCCAGCAGAAGTGTGTGCAGGAAATGCAGGATGAAAGGTACCTGCTTACCTGTGTCAAAGGAACAGCACCATCAGTGAAAACAGTGGTGTAAAACTGCCTGGATCACCAGGTTTAGAGAGTGGTGGTGAACAGGTCATGCTCTGCCTGGAGGCCAGTGACAAATAGAGCATCACAGCTATCTGTCCTGGGACCCCTCCTGTTTGACACCTTCATTAGTGACATGAAAGAGATGACAGAGTGCACTCTTGTCGAATTCGCAGGTGACACCACATCAAGGGGACCAGCAACACGCTCAGGGGCAGGGCTGCCATCCAGACCTAGACAGACTGGAAGGATGAGCCAGAAGGAACCCCATGAAATTCAACAAGGACAAATGCCAAGTCCTGCACTGGGGAAGGAAGAGCCCCTGGCAACAAGACAGTCTGGGGATGCCTGTCCAGGCAGCAGCTCTGCAGAAGACCCCTCAAGGGACCCTTGGTGGGCAGCAAGCCAGACATGCCGTGTGCCCTCTCAGCAAAGGTGACCACCAGCATCCTGGGCTGTGTGAACAGACAGGGAGTAGAATGAGGGAAGTCATTATCGGCCTCTACTCAGCACTTGTGAGATCCTATCCGGGTACTGCATCAAGTGCTGGGTTCCCCGAAACAAGAAATACACCAACAAACTCAGAAGAGTTCAGTGAGGAGCCACCAAGATGGTCAGGGCTGGAGCATTTGCAGTGTGAGCAGAGGCTGAGGGAGCTGGGCTTGTTCAGCTGCAGAAGGAATGGCCTTGGGGAGGGGGACCAAAGAGCAGCCTCCCAGTGCCTGTGGGGAGGTTATGGTGAAAAGAACGCCAGGCTCATCACAACGCGACGTGGAGGGAGGATGAGAGGCAGTAGGGAAAGTCCAGACACCATAGAATGGTTAGAGTTGGAAGGGATCTTAAAGATCATCTAGTTCCAACCCCCCTGCCATGGGCAGGGACACCTCCACTAGAGCAGGTTGCTCCAAGCCCCATCCAGCCTGGCCTTGAACACTTCCAGGGATGGGGCATCCACAGCTTCCCTGGGCAACCTGTTCCAGTGCTTCACCACCCTCACGGTAAAGAATTTCCTCCTAATATCTAATCTAAATCTCCCCTCTTCCAATTTAAAACCATTACCCCTTGTCCTGTCACTACGTTTCCTGACAAGGAGTCCCTCTCCGGCTCTCCTCTAGGCTCCCTTCAGATATTGGAAGGCTGCTATGAGGTCTCCCCGGAGCCTTCTCTTCTCTAAGCTGAACAACCCCAGCTCTCTCAGCCTGTCTTCATAGGGGAGGTGCTCCATCCCTCTGATCAGTTTCGTGACTCTCCGCTGGACCCGTTCCAACAGGTCCACATCCTTCCTGTGTTGAGGACTCCAAAGCTGGACACTGTATTCCAGGTGGGGTCTCACGAGCGCAAAGTAGAGGGGGGTAGAATCACCTCCCGTGACCTGCTGGCCACACTTCTCTTGATGCAGCCCAGGATGCAGTTGGCTTTCTGGGCTGCCCGTGCACATTGCCGGCTCATGTTGAGCTTCTCATCCACCAACACCCCCAAGTCCTTCTCCTCAGGGCTGCTCTCTAGCCATTCTCCGCCCAACCTGTATTTGTGCCTGGGATTGCCACATCCCAGGTGCAGGACCCTGCACTTGGCCTGGTTGAACTTCATGCGGTTTGCATGGGCCCACCTCTCAATCCTGTCCAGGTCCCTCTATAGATGGCATTCCTTCCCTCCAGCGTGTCAACCGTGCCACCGAGCTTGGTGTCGTCGGCAAATTTACTGAGGGTGCACTCAATCCCACTGTCCGTGTCTCCAACAAAGGTGTTGAACAGCACTGGTCCCAGTACCAACCCCTGAGGAACACTCGTCACTGGCTGCCAATTGGACATTGAACCATTGACCATAATCCTTTGAGTGCGGCCATTCAGCCAGGTCCTTATCCACCGAGTGGTCCATCCATTGAACCCATGGCTTTCCAATTTTGAGACCAGGATGTTGTGTGGGACAGTGTCAAATGCTTTGCATAAGTCCAGGTAGATGACCTCTGTTGCTCTGCCCTTGTCCACCAAGTCTGTGGCAGTATCGTAAGAGGCCACCAATTTTGTCAGGCATTGATTTGCCCTTGGTGAAGCCATGTTGGCTGTCTCCAATCACCTCCTTATTTTCCACGTGCCTTAGCAGAGATTCCAGGAGGATCTGCTCCATGATCTCGCCAGGCACAGAGGTGAGGCTGACTGGCCTATAGTTCCCTGGGTCTTCTTTTTTTTCCTTTTTTGAATATCGGGGTTATGTTCCCCTTTTTCCAGTCAGCAGGAACTTCGCCAGGTTTCAAGTTCCTAAGAATCAGAGAATATTCTCAGTTGGAAGGGACCCTCAAGGATCGCTGAGTCCAACTCTTGACTCCACACAGGACAACCTAAAAGTTAAGCCATATATATAAGCGTTGTCCAAACGCTTCTTGAACACTGACAGTCTCAGAGTCATGATCATTTCCCTGGGGAGCTCATTCAAGTGCTTGGCCATCCTCTCAGTGAAGAACTTTTCCCTAAGATCCAATCTGAACTTCCCCTGGTACAGCTTTAAGTCATTCCCTCGTGTTTTATCACCAGACACCAGAGATAAATCAGCATCTCCCTCTCCACTCCCCCTCGTGAGGAAGTTGTAAACAGTGATGAGGTCACCTCAGTCTCCTCCAAGCTCAACAAACCTAGTAACCTCACCTGCTCCTCATAAGTCATGCCCTCTAGTCCTTTCACCATCTTTGTTGCATTCCTTTGGACACAACTTAACATTTCTATGTTCTTCTTACATTGTGGAGCCCAAAACTGCACACAGTACTTAAGGCAGAGTTAAGTATAGTGGGACAATCACTTCTTTTGACCAGCTACCTGTACCCCAGGATACAGCCGGCCCTTTTGGCCACCAGGACACGTTGTTGACTCATATTGAGCTTACCATCAACCAAACCCCCCAGAGGTTTCAGACCTGGAAGTTCAAGGGGTTTTCTTCCACCTGAATGTAAGGAACAACAGTCACTCTGAGGATCAGTAAGTAGTGGAGCAGAGTCTCAGATGGATCTCTGGTCTTAGGCAGATACAGCCCAGAGAAGATTTACCTGACCATGGAGCTGGCTGTGCTTTGGGTGGGGGCTGGATCCAGCAAGCAGATTCCTGCCACACTGAACACCATGAATTGTACTGTTTTCCTTGTCTCTGCATCCAAAGGAGGAATTTGTGCACATGTGGAGACCATTAATGGCGAGCTGGCGGTGTTGCTGTAGTGAGCCATGATAAAAGCGATGCTGGTTTTGGCTTGAGAACAAATCCCTGAGCTGGAAGAATGCATCTCTCCAAACAAGTAGGGAAACGTGAGTTGGAGAAGTTCCCAGTTTTACAACAGCACGCTTATTTTTTGGGAAGTGCAACACATGCTTGGAGCAGGTAAGGGCCCTGCACCCAGTTAAGAGTGATTTCTAGAAGTGATGAGCACTTACAGGAACTGGGCCCAATTCCTGGGGTTACACCCTCAAATTTAGGCATTTGGTTTAAAAATCAAATCCTTTAACAAATTCATGGAGATTTGATTTCCTCACTGGGCCCCAAAAGCTGTATTTGATATGACTCAGTAGACCCGAGGACGATACAAACATTGATATTTCTTCTCATAAAGGCTGCCCTGAAAACATTACCACAGAAAATAGATAGGGATTACCAGAACTGAACACCAAGTTTCTGGCATCTGGCAAGATTTCAGTATATTTTAATATTTGTGCCAAGTGTTAGTGGTCTCAGCAAAGCCCTATTTCAATTATCATTGTGGAAGGGGGTTTCTCTGAATGCTGACAGTGTGTGCCTTGGTCTAAAACCCTGGGAGAGCAGCCAGGTTATAACGGAATGCTATGCTGCTGAGTTGCTGCGTGAAATAAGGAAATGTTAATCACTGCCAGAAGAGAAAGGTGTAATTTTGTAAACTCAAAGCAAATGGCTGTGTGACAAAGTCATGTTATCATGGTTCTTCTACCCCATCAGCCCAGCTTCCCTGAAAACATGCCCTTAGACGTTCAGGGCTCTTAATTACCTCTAATTCAGCTTTTACAACCTCAGACATCCTCTCCGATACGAATCTTCCCCTCATTGAGGCAGCAGCTCCTTCTGGTGTCTGTGCTGACCATCCACACAGGGTGTTCCTTCCCCTGCAGGGCTGTTGTCAATGCTTTCCCTACTTTCCAAATGATGACAGAATCATAGCATCTCAGAACTCCAGGTTGTCAGGGATCTCAGGGATCATCTGGTCCAACCTTTCTTGGCAAAACCATGGTCTAGACAAGGTGTCCCAGCTCCCTGTCTTGCTGAACCTTAAGTGTCCAATGTCAGCTCCTCAACTTCTGAAGTTTCAGCTACAGAGATTGTTATAGGACCAACTCCTATTCATCAGGAAACAGAGGCTGCAAAAAGACTTCAATAAAGCAATGTTCTATTCCTGCTGCAGAAACAATCATGTCTCAGTCTTCACCTCTAGACTCGCTCCCTGTTGCAGTCATCACATTTTCTGGGTTCCCCACTTCACATTTCTGTGGCACTTAAGTGGTGAACTCCAGCCCAAACCCACTGTTTCTGTTGGGAACAGCTCCAGGCTCAGAGCAGGCAGTGCTCACCCTGTGTAAGCCCACATCATCCTGCTGCCCAGCTCTTCAAGAACTCACAGGACCCTACTTGGTACCTTAACTAAGTCCAGTCAGAGCTGCTGCCAGATCACAGTCCCACTATGGCCATGTCCTCTCCTAGTCCCCTGGACCACACTCTCCACTCCAGAGAGCCCTGTGCAGCCCAGCCTGGGTGGCCATGGCTGTTGTAGCTGGTGGGAGCACGGATGTGACCCAGATGCCACACCTTATGGCTGCATTGCCCACAGGTTTGTTGCTGCAAGCACGGCCCATGCCCAGCCCTCCTCACTGCTGCCCCTCTGCTGGCATGGGCCGGTGTAGGCACCTCACAGCCCTAAAACAGATAAATCGGGGTCATAAAGAAGGACCTAGGGCATGGGGACTGCAGCTCTCAGCCAGCCACCCTCCTGTGGTCCAGAGCCCTGGCATGGTTGGGTGTGCTGAAGCCCAGGCTCCCCAAGAGCTGCCATGGGGCTGGAGCAGGACGTCAGGGCTGGAGACCTCTGCCTGGTCTGCACTGGGCAGAGCCTGGAGCAGAACAGGAGATCGAGGTGGGTCCTGTACCAGGGGTCTTTGTCCTGTGGGCTTGGATCCCGCTTGTGCAGGCTGACTGGGGGAATGCTCCTCCGCTCCTTGCTCCTGCCACTGAACAGGAGCTATCTCTGGAAGCATCTCCCCCAGGGCCCTCGCTGGGTTAAAAGCCTCTCCCCCACCGCAAGCCTGGAGGACACAGAGGCTCTTCCTCACACAGGTAAGACAAACCGGACAGCACCTGGGGCCATTGCTAGTTCTTCCTTCTTACTAAGCACTGGATGCCGTCCACTGTCTGCCCTTGGACCAGGAGGTAAGGGAGGGCAGGACCCCCCCGTGGTGGGGCAGGGTCTCATTCATGGTGGAACCCTCACAGGGGTCCCTATTGGCACTCTGCCTGGGGGCAAACCCAGTACCGCTGCCCAGGGCTCCATGCGAGCAGGCTGTGGCTGCTGGTGATGTCTCAAACAAGACAATCCAGTCCTTTTCAGGATAAATTAATCCTGTGTTATTGCCAGCTCCCTCAGTTCAGCCGTCACCTCAAACTGGGACTGGACCATGCCTCCCATGGCACTGTGCTCTGGGCTACCTGGTCTGCTCACCTGTGCAGATGGGATGTGGTGGCTTGGCCAGGAAAGCCACATCCTCCTGCAGGAGCAGCACTGGCTTCCCTGGGTGGGCACGGAGCACATTTGGCCTCCTGAAGGAGGAAGGGGGACATAATGCATCCCAAAACGCTGGAGCTGTACCGAAGTGCACAGCGGTGATGTAAGGGACCCTGCTTCAGGGACTGCACCAGGGCTGAGCTGGGTCTCGGGCCAGTGCATCGCCATCGAAGGGGCACTTTCCTCCTCCCAGGGGAATTGCCTCCGCAGTGCTGGTGGCATTAGTGCTCCCTCTCTGCCCCTGTCCAACCTTTCTGGACTGGTCAGCGGTGGGAAAAGGTGTAGCTGCACTGGGAAATACTTGGTTATTAGCTAAATATTAGTTACCAAGAGAAATCAGTGAGAGTGTGAGAGAGAGGAAAGGAGCTGAGGCAAGGTGGAGACTCTTTCAAGGCTCATTCCTGTGCAGTCCAAGGGCGAAAGAGAGATTTTCCTACCTTGTCTTCCTATTTCATTGTGTACAGCATGTCTGAGGACAAAGGGCTTAAATCTGGCATTTCTTGCCATGTGGCGGTGTCCACTGGCATTGCCCCAGACCACAGTGAAAAATTATGGTCATCACTCCTGTGCCTGAACTGCAGCCCTGTAGCTCCGTGCCCAATCCAGCCTGAAGTTGTGGGCAAGGGGAGACCATCATCTGCAGCTCTCTAGCACTCACTGTCCCTCCTGCAGTGGAACTAAAGGTCCCTGCTGCTGCTGCTGCAAATATGGTGACTTACACATCATCGCTGTGCACCCACATCAAACCAAGGGCTCGTTGGTCACATGTGCTGGGCTCACACACCTCATGCTCACCTGCTCTTATTTCCATGTGTTGAGCCCCAGTTCGGAGCATAAACAGGTGACTAATCCCTACATGCCCAACCTCCTACTCTGGTTCCTGAGTTCCCCTGTTCCTCCCGTGTAACAGGCAGGTCCCCACCTTCACTGGTGCTGGCTTCAGCATAACTTGTCAGGAGACTCCTGCCTCTGGCTAAAAGGTCAGTAGTAAAAGCGTCCAACAAGGTCCTGGAGACACCCTTCCTCTCACACCTACACCAGGGAGGCACTTGTGCCCTAACAAAACCACCAACTGCTCTAGTGCTGTGGAAGGTCACACATACATAATTTTGAATGTATAGGTGCTGGTTGTGTAGTTCTGCAGGGAGGGGCAGCCTGAGGCAGGAGCTGATTCCCAGGGAACGCTGCTGCGGTGGCTCCCGGCTCCTGCCCTTCTCTGGCCACTGGCTCCTGGCTGCCTCATTGGGCCAGAGAGGTTGGGCTGTTCTCGCCTCAAAACGCACGTGACTGCCTGAAGGAAGAGCAATGGCCCGAGATTTCCAGAATATTGGATGGTGTACTCCTTACATACCTGTCCAATGGATGCAAAATCACTAATTAAAAAACCCCAAATTATTCAAGAATATGTTGATCTGGGGGACTGCTGGAGACCTTCACCAGTCAGTGGTCAAGACCTCAATATTAAAATTAAAAAAAAAAAAAAAAGAAAGTTCAAAAACTGGAGAGCAAATGAGAAATTAATCAGAACTTTGCTGCTCTTCTACTTAGTAAACACCAATACTCTCATCACCGTGTGCAAATAGAAGCAAAGAGAAAATACTATTAGAACTGAGGGTCCTTAATCTGGAAGGGAAAGACCTGAAAATTATGGATGAGACAGAGCTGACATTCGAGCAGTTCTAACAGGAAAAAAAGGACACCACTTCTAACAGTGCTGTGACAGTTTCTTGTGGTGAGTAGCTATAAGAAAAAAACTCCCAACAGAAGTAGTGAATTCTCCGTTGCTCAACGCTTTAAAATCATGACAGGTATGTAGATACATTGGACAGAGAAATTAACAACAGATTAATGAGTCTAAAGCAAGGGTACCAACATGAAATTTAACTGTGTTGTCTAATCCTGTGAAGAGACATGACAGTTAACCTCAGTTGCTAAAAATGCATCTATATAGAGGAAAGGAATGTTTTCTCTTTTTTGCTCATATTCACCTTGGTCTTATATAATGGCGATGGGCCCCTGCATAGCCATCAGGTGACATTTTTGATGTTTAGTAAGGGAGAGTGACAAGAGCTGATGGCACGCCTGGAACACTGCTGAACCCTGAGCACAGGAGGTTTGCCGGAGTTACCTGTAAGGAAAAGCGGCTCAAGCTCCCTGCACTGGGGCAAGCCTTGTTCCGAAGCATATGATTTCCAAGTCAGAATAGCAGGGAACTAAATCCATGCGTTCGGTGATGTACAATCCTCCATCGCACCCCAGCCGCACCCCAGTGCTGTCAGTGAGAACCTGCCCAGAAGCCAGAGCTGTTCCCACCACAGCTCCTGGCAAACACTTGCTCAGCGACAGCCGGTACAGCAGCCAGTTACCTTCTGCTCTGATTCAGGGGTAGCTTAGTCCTGACATCTACCGAAGCAACCGAATGGAACCAAAGGAAAAGCTGCAGAGGGAGAACAGGATTCTATTATGTACAGCCCCAAGACCACCCGTGATTCCCGAGGTGCCCTGTATTGTCACAGCCAGCCTGCCCTGATGCTTTCCAGCCATTTGTCCCCATATTGTCATATCTGTGAGCTTAAGTCTCTCTGGATCCTTCTCCTCACCCAGCCGAGAGCAGCCCCTGGTTTCAGGCTGAGCTGAGTGCTGTGTGTGCCCGTGCTGACAGGGACAAATCTACACCCCAAAATGAGGTGATTGCAGGTGGTTTTTAACTCCTCTCTCAACCCAATTTCTTCAGCAGCCTCAGCTGCTGCACCAGGCAGTGTTTGCGCACCAAAGCACCTGGAAGTACATCTGCTGGGCTTCGTGGCCCTGTGTGGTGGGCAGCAGCAGCCCTGGCCACAGGCACTCAGCAAGCACTACCTTCAACAGCCCTCGGCTGAGGCTTATGAGCAGTAACTGCTTCCCTGTGCCTCATCCATCATGTGGACACGGTCATCAGAGCTTCACACACCAGTAAAACCCTTGTGTCCAGGCGAAAATTGAAATAGGATGATGGAAGAAAGGTCAGGAAGCCCAGGCCACTGGAGATCCCCAATAGCTTAAATTCACCTGTGGCTCAACAAACAGCATGTGGTGAGTCATCCTCAGCTGGAACCTGTGCTTTTTTAAG